>NC_091295.1:3435116-3477688 GCF_038502225.1 Cherax quadricarinatus
GATGGGTGGACAGCAATTTTGATATCTCTACTTTGGGTAGACAATGTAAGACTAGGTTGAATAGGTTGTAAAATATTCAACTACGTAACAAATATTACTAAAAATACTACTGTAGGGAGTTACACTCACCCAAAATACTCCACCAGGGAACGAAAGGCGGCTGGGTTTGCTGTTGGTGATGATTGGAGGGGCTGGGAGTGGCAGCCTTGGGAGGAAGCAGCTGTGAGGGAGCGGTGGTGGTAGTGGTGGTAGTGCTGGTGATGGTGGTAGTTGTGATTTCTGCCGGGGAGGGAGACGGTGCAGGATTAACTCTTGTGGTGCTCAAGTGACGTTACTGATGACGTGTTGCAGTGTGCATTAGGTGCAATGAGTATCCATCAAAGATAAAGGACGATATGTTCACCATCTTCAGAAATATGCAACATATTACTCAGTATACGTGCATATTCTAACATTTCTACCACATTACAATGTAAGCCAGTTCATGGTGAAATAATATTATATGAAAAAATAAGAAAAGTGAAATATTTTTTCTTTATGGTGGCTAAAACAGTGACTCAATGACTGGAATATGCAGAGTTCAGCATCTTTTGAAAAAAATTTGAAAATTTTGGCTGAAGATTTGTAGAGAATCAGAAAAGATATTTCCCAGGCATCATTTGGATTTTTTCATCGGAATTTCCTCAATATAACTGGAAAATTTCAACAAAAACAGCAGAGATCTAGTTTTAATATTTCATGGACCCAAGACGCCAATATCTCAAAATTATCAGGAACATTAAACATGAAGCCTCTCAGAAGTTACTCTGTCAAATATTCACCTTGAAGCTAATCAGATGTGACTTTCAGGTATTATTGCATACAAAATAGTATATACTTTTTTTCCAATTTCTTTCAAAATAGTAAATTGAGACATACACAGAGCAAAATCACTCAAAATTTTCTCTAAGTAAGATTGACCAGCTTTAAGCTAGGAAGAAAGTAAAATAAGTAATTAAGCATCTGTGGGCACACAGATATTGTTAGGTAAGAAACATATGCAACAGTTAGGTATCTTTATTTCGAAACATTTCGCCTACACAGTAGGCTTTTTCAGTCGAGTACAGAAAAGTTGACAGAAGCAGAATATAATCTTCGAGTATCTTCTGCTTCTATCAACTTTTCTGTACTCGACTGAAGAAGCCTACTGTGTAGACGAAACCTAACTGTTGCATATGTCTTACCTAACAACCTGTCAGTATTTTATACCATTTTAATGTTCACACAGATATTGTTGACACATGCAAGATGACTGAATCTAAGATAAGCAAGTAATGTGAATGATTTTTCCTGATCAGACGGGACAATCTTCACATATTTTTCAGAAACAAATTTGATCAACAACAATGGCACAAAATAAATTATGTTTGCTAACATCAAGAGATTGTTTACTTTGAAGAAAGCTGACCAGAATGTTCATTATTCAGGTATTGCACAGAATCTAGCAAAATTTGTATCCATTTAATTCGATGCATCAGGCACTGAAGACTGATGCCTTTCACATATTATTTTTTTTTAACTATAGGAAATTGCTAACCCCCTAAAGGTCATATATCGCTTATGGGATAAAAGGCATTAAATGTCGATCAAAGCAAGGGACGACAAAACCAGTTCCTTGCATCAAGCTCCCCTTGAAGTAATATAAAGGAATATAATACTATACCTTGTGGACATTATTAGCGACAAAATAGCATCTGCACACTTCATTTTAATAATATCTTTATTTACTACTAGTACAAGGTATACAGTCCTAGTTGACATCAATGGCATACCACTATACAGAAAGCCTCTTGCTATGAAGAGAATCTCGGGCAAAATAGGTCAGTTTCGTCCCAGGATGCGACCCACACCAGTCCACTAACACTCACGTACCCATTTTACTGATGGGTGAACATAGACAACCGGTGTAAGGAAACATGTCCAATGTTTCCACCCCTTCGCCGAGAATCGAACCAGGACCCTCACCGTGTGTAGCGAGAGCTTTCGCCACCAGGCTACGGGGCACCGTAGAATGAGAGGCATTAAATTTCGATCAAAGCAAGGGGACGACAAAACCAATTCCTAACATCAAGCTCCCCTCACCAGCTCAAAGTCAAAATAATGCTATAAAGAAATATAATACTATACAAGTGGAGATTATAAGCGGTAAAATTGCGTCTGCACACTCCATTAAATATATCAACATTCTTGACTCACGAAATCGTAATGACACGATTGCAAACAAACCATACCACGGGTGGGATCAAGCCCCACCCGTGGTATGGTTTATCAACATTCTTCTAAGTAGGATATATGAGTGATGAAAAGTTGAAGTCGGTTAGAAGAGCCATTCTCCATTTATTACAATGAAACAAAATTTACGAATGATCTGTGTAAGATTGTGTATAGAGTGTCCACATAGAGGAAGATGCATCACAATTCTATAATTAAGAAAAAATATTTGGTAATTGTTCTTTATTTAATATACAGTTTAATAAACTTTTGGCTTTAAAATTTGCAGATGTAACCTAAACAAGAAAATAATAATGCAAAAAATACTTTCTGTTAGAATACACCAGCATTTAAGGTTTAAAGCCAATCGGAAGAGGCATTCTCTGTTTATTACCTACTTCATGAAACTGGCAAACTGAAATTTACGTAACTCAAGCCGATCAGAAAAGAGATTCTCCAATTATTAAGAACATAAAAACGTAAGAAAGAAGGAACACTGCAACAGGTCTACTGGCCTATGCGAGGCAGGTCTAATTCTCCCAGCGGTTTAAGCCAATGCCTTGATCTAGTGAGGTCAATCACGTCACTTGGAGGAGCACTGCATCCGGCCTAGTAGCACAAGTTAGTCAGGTCAATCTCACACCCACCCACACCCACTTTTGTATTTATTCAACCTATTTTTAAAGCTACACAACGTCTTAGCGTCTATGAAGGCACTTGGAAGTTTGTTCCACTCATTCGCAACTCTATTACCAAACCAATGCTTTCCTGTATTCTTCCTGAATCTGAATTTTTCCAATTTAAAACCACTGCGAGTCCTGTCTATGTTAGATATTTTTAGCACGCTATTTACATCCCCTTTATTAATTTCTGTTTTCCATTTATTCACCTCAGTCAAATCCCCCCTAATTCTACGCCTTTCTAGGAAGTGTAGATTCAGGGCCTCAGTCTATCCTCCTAGGGAAGATTTCTGATACATGGGATCAACTTTGTTATCCTCCTTTGTACGCTTTCCAGAGCATTTATATCCATCCTGTAATACGGTGACCAGAACTGAGCAGCATAATCTAAATGAGGCCTAACCAAGGATATATAGAGTTGAAGAACAACCTGAGAACTTTTATTTATAGTTCTGATATGAAGCCAAGAATTCTGTTAGCTCTATTGCAAACATTTATGCACTGCTGTTTTAGTTTTAGATTACTGCTAACCAGAACTCCTAAATCCTTTTTGCAATCAGTAATATTAAGATCTACATTATTCAGTTTATATGTGACAGGGTTATTTTCCTGTCCAACATTTAGAAATTTGCATTTGTCTATATTAAACTGCATCTGCCACTTCTCCGACCACTGCTTCAGTCTATTCAAATCATCTTGGAGTGCTCTAATGTCCTCATTAGCGCCGCTTAGTGCCGTCCTCGCGAACCTATACATGGAACATCTGGAAGCCGAGCGATTTTCCATTATTATTCCCTCGTCTGCTACCTGGCTCCGTTATGTTCACGACATTCTCATCATAACTCCCAGACGCTTCAACGTTCACGCTCTCCAAGACAAGCTCAACCAGGTCGAGCCTTCAATCCAGTTCACACTAGAAGAAGAAATCGACAACACTCTTCCTTTCCTTGATGTTCTTCTCTGCAAAGTTGACCATGAACTTCGTTTTAAAGTCTATCGAAAACCTACCAAACTAAACGTGGTGTAATTATAGGGTTTTTCCTGCGCACACTCAGAATCTGCAGTAAAGAAGAATGCACTGTAATTGGACAAGTATTTTCCAAACGTCACTATCCTCGTCGCTTCATCAGAGACTGCAGACAACGGGCATTAAACATCTTTAACACACCCAGAGAAGACACTGCCGAGATGAGATACATAGTCCTCTCTACTAACTCCATTGCCAAACACGTTTCCAGTATCTTTTCCAATACCTCATTCCATGTGTCTACCTCCACATCCAGCACCATCAAGGACATTACCAGTGTTGCTAGGTAAGACACATATGCAACAGTTAGGTATCCTTATTTTGAAACGTTTCGCCTACACAGTAGGCTTCTTCAGTCGAGTACAGAAAAGTTGATAGAAGCAGAAGATACTTGAAGACGATGTAATCAGTCCATCACCCTTGAAGTTTTGAGGTGGTCAGTCCCTCAGTCTGGAGAAGAGTATTGTTCCATAGTCTGAAACAATATGGAGTTGAACTGACAGGATGGAGCCTATGTACCACCAGGAGGTGAGATGTAGGCCACTAGTAGAGGTAAGAATGTTGTCGTTGGAAGGTCAGGTCCCTCCCAAATCCAGCCATTCTCACAAGTAGAAGTTGACAAAGTTGATTTCAAGTCTGTACCAAGATACCCTTGTGTTGCAGTGTCAGACATTATCAGTAACAGAGAGGACAATGTGGAAAAAGACACTTATGTACAGTTCAGGACATTTATTAAAGGAAACGTTTCGCCACGAGTGGCTTCTTCAGTCCTAATACAGAGAAAACTAAGAAAACACACATATATATAGTGGTGGGAGTCAGGTGAGGTGAAGCGTGGGTAGAGGTGGTAATAGTAGTAGTAGTAGTAATGGAACTAAGGAGGTGAGGTTAGAGAGGGACCTGCTGGCATCAAGTAACACCAGTTCCCAGGATGGGTAATATCCTCTTGCTTAGTAATTTTGAAATACTGTAACTACCGGATTTTTGCTTTATAGTGTTACTGACAGAAATTAGTGCAGCTTCAATGCATTTTCTCCGTCTTAAGTCGTCTTCTTTAATAACTAGTTTAGCTTCATTGAATTTCATGAGGTGTCCAACATCGTCTCTATGTTGAACACATGCGTTTTTGCGGTCATCATTTCTGCAAGCATTTTTGTGTTCTGCTATTCTAATGTCCAGAGTTCTGGCTGTTTCCCCTACATATACTTTGTCACACCCCCCACATGGTATAGTGTAGATTCCTGCACTTGTGCCAGAATCATGCTTGGGTTTTTGTATCAGGTTCCTAATAGTAGTTGAAGAGCTGGTAGATATTTTAGCCAGTTTTCTGTCAAACATTTTTGAAACATTAGTGGCAACGTTGCTGACCGGTAAAACGATGTAACTTGGAGGCTTTTCTTCAATTTGATAGGTGTTGGTCTTGCTGAGGATACGTGTTGCACGTTTCCTGCAGTCACGTATGAAGTGTAGGGGAAAGTGTAGTGAACTAAAAGAGTTGGTGATGTATGTACATTCTTCTTCGAGGAACTGCGGACTGGAAATTCTGTAGGCTCTCAGAAAGAAGCCAATAACTACCCCTCTTTTAGTTCTTGTGTCATGGTGAGAGAAGAAATGTAGAAGATCATTCTTGTAGGTAGGCTTCCGGTAGACTTTAAAAGAAAGTTTGCTTTCCCCTGTGCGTAAGAGAACGTCGAGAAAAGGTAACTGGTTGTCCTTCTCCTCCTCTAGAGTAAATTTAATAGTAGGTTCCAGATTGTTGATGGTGTTGAGGATGCCCTGTACGTCAAGATTTTTGGGTACAATGACCAAAATATCATCTACGTACCGCATCCAAGTAACTGAACGAGGGATGTTATTGAGGATCCTTCTTGATTCCAGGTCCTCCATATATAAATTGGCAAGAACTGCACTAAGGGGGGATCCCATGGCTAGTCCGAAGAGTTGTTTGTACTTCTTGTCCTCGAACCTAAAACAGTTATAACGAACACAAAGTTCGACAAGGCTCACAAAATCTTGGCGGGGTACAGGTAACTCTGTATCATCTTTAATCACCCTGCGAAGAAGATCAATGGCTTGATCAACTGGGACATTGGTGAATAAGGCAGTCACGTCAAAACTTGCAAGCTTCTTATCACTCATGTCGAGATCCCTGATACGGTTAAGGAGGTCACCCGAATGCTTTAGATGAGCCTGACTGATTGTACCCAGGAGCTTTGACAAATATTTCGCCAAAACTCCTGCTAGACTGTGAGGGGCGCTGCCGATACCAGATGTAATGGGTCTCATAGGCACATTTGGTTTGTGGGTCTTTGGTAAACCATAAAGTCTAGCTGACTTGGGGTTGGTAGGGATGAGGCGCAAGAGCTTTTTACCTTCTTCTGATTTCCTGAGTATACTGCGGGTCTTACTGAGAAAAGAATCTGTTTCTTTCCTCCATGCATGTTCGGGGATGGAAACGTATGTGTTGGCGTCGTTCAATAAATCTTGCATCTTACTAACGTAGTCTGTACTGTTGAGGATGACCACTCCTCCTCCTTTGTCCGCTGTGGTGATGAGAATATCATTATTGGTAGCTAAGTGTTTGAGTGCCTGGATGTAGCGACGAGGAATGACTGGACGACTAGGTTCAGAAACTGCAGCTGCAATAAGTCCTTGTATGAAACCTTTGTTAAACTCAGAGTCACCGAAGAAATGGTTTTTGATCACTGTGTCTAACTCGCATTTAGGCTTCCGTATGCCAGTAGCAAACTTGAGACCTAAGCTGAGTGCTTCGGATTCTGTATCACTGAGAACATAAGAAGAAAGGTTATTGATGATGTCAGCTCTACCAATATCTTTCCATTTGCTGTGTTGACAGAGAGAGGCAAGTTTTCTTGAGAGCCGTAGTTTCTGCTGTAGGTTGGCGGTGGTAACTTTGCTTAGGATGTGTTCGGCGGTGCGTCTGTCAGGAGTGGGAAGGGAAGTGAGAGCTAGGTGAGCACTATGGAAATAATCTTTGGAGCAAGCTGATAGATCTTCCTTGCACTCTCGTAGATAGTGGTAAGTAGCAGGAGAGAAGGGATGTTTAGAATCCGTGAGATGGTGTGGAGTGGATCTAGGTGCGACCATTTCTTCTATGCAGTCTTGCAGAAAAGAGGAACGGTTCTTGAAGCTGTGTGCCTTCAGGAGGAGAGAAAGGTAGTCTCTGTATAAAACGTCCATCACTAGTACTGTGTCTTGACAATGAGGAAATGGTATGGTGATACCGACAAGATGTGGAAAAAGACACTTATGTACAGTTCAGGACATTTATTAAAGGAAACGTTTCGCCACGAGTGGCTTCTTCAGTCCTAATACAGAGAAAACTAAGAAAACACACATATATATAGTGGTGGGAGTCAGGTGAGGTGAAGCGTGGGTAGAGGTGGTAATAGTAGTAGTAGTAGTAATGGAACTAAGGAGGTGAGGTTAGAGAGGGACCTGCTGGCATCAAGTAACACCAGTTCCCAGGATGGGTAATATCCTCTTGCTTAGTAATTTTGAAATACTGTAACTACCGGATTTTTGCTTTATAGTGTTACTGACAGAAATTAGTGCAGCTTCAATGCATTTTCTCCGTCTTAAGTCGTCTTCTTTAATAACTAGTTTAGCTTCATTGAATTTCATGAGGTGTCCAACATCGTCTCTATGTTGAACACATGCGTTTTTGCGGTCATCATTTCTGCAAGCATTTTTGTGTTCTGCTATTCTAATGTCCAGAGTTCTGGCTGTTTCCCCTACATATACTTTGTCACACCCCCCACATGGTATAGTGTAGATTCCTGCACTTGTGCCAGAATCATGCTTGGGTTTTTGTATCAGGTTCCTAATAGTAGTTGAAGAGCTGGTAGATATTTTAGCCAGTTTTCTGTCAAACATTTTTGAAACATTAGTGGCAACGTTGCTGACCGGTAAAACGATGTAACTTGGAGGCTTTTCTTCAATTTGATAGGTGTTGGTCTTGCTGAGGATACGTGTTGCACGTTTCCTGCAGTCACGTATGAAGTGTAGGGGAAAGTGTAGTGAACTAAAAGAGTTGGTGATGTATGTACATTCTTCTTCGAGGAACTGCGGACTGGAAATTCTGTAGGCTCTCAGAAAGAAGCCAATAACTACCCCTCTTTTAGTTCTTGTGTCATGGTGAGAGAAGAAATGTAGAAGATCATTCTTGTAGGTAGGCAGAAATGATGACCGCAAAAACGCATGTGTTCAACATAGAGACGATGTTGGACACCTCATGAAATTCAATGAAGCTAAACTAGTTATTAAAGAAGACGACTTAAGACGGAGAAAATGCATTGAAGCTGCACTAATTTCTGTCAGTAACACTATAAAGCAAAAATCCGGTAGTTACAATATTTCAAAATTACTAAGCAAGAGGATATTACCCATCCTGGGAACTGGTGTTACTTGATGCCAGCAGGTCCCTCTCTAACCTCACCTCCTTAGTTCCATTACTACTACTACTACTATTACCACCTCTACCCACGCTTCACCTCACCTGACTCCCACCACTATATATATGTGTGTTTTCTTAGTTTTCTCTGTATTAGGACTGAAGAAGCCACTCGTGGCGAAACGTTTCCTTTAATAAATGTCCTGAACTGTACATAAGTGTCTTTTTCCACATCTTGTCGGTATCACCATACCATTTCCTCATTGTCAAGACACAGTACTAGTGATGGACGTTTTATACAGAGACTACCTTTCTCTCCTCCTGAAGGCACACAGCTTCAAGAACCGTTCCTCTTTTCTGCAAGACTGCATAGAAGAAATGGTCGCACCTAGATCCACTCCACACCATCTCACGGATTCTAAACATCCCTTCTCTCCTGCTACTTACCACTATCTACGAGAGTGCAAGGAAGATCTATCAGCTTGCTCCAAAGATTATTTCCATAGTGCTCACCTAGCTCTCACTTCCCTTCCCACTCCTGACAGACGCACCGCCGAACACATCCTAAGCAAAGTTACCACCGCCAACCTACAGCAGAAACTACGGCTCTCAAGAAAACTTGCCTCTCTCTGTCAACACAGCAAATGGAAAGATATTGGTAGAGCTGACATCATCAATAACCTTTCTTCTTATGTTCTCAGTGATACAGAATCCGAAGCACTCAGCTTAGGTCTCAAGTTTGCTACTGGCATACGGAAGCCTAAATGCGAGTTAGACACAGTGATCAAAAACCATTTCTTCGGTGACTCTGAGTTTAACAAAGGTTTCATACAAGGACTTATTGCAGCTGCAGTTTCTGAACCTAGTCGTCCAGTCATTCCTCGTCGCTACATCCAGGCACTCAAACAATTAGCTACCAATAATGATATTCTCATCACCACAGCGGACAAAGGAGGAGGAGTGGTCATCCTCAACAGTACAGACTACGTTAGTAAGATGCAAGATTTATTGAACGACGCCAACACATACGTTTCCATCCCCGAACATGCATGGAGGAAAGAAACAGATTCTTTTCTCAGTAAGACCCGCAGTATACTCAGGAAATCAGAAGAAGGTAAAAAGCTCTTGCGCCTCATCCCTACCAACCCCAAGTCAGCTAGACTTTATGGTTTACCAAAGACCCACAAACCAAATGTGCCTATGAGACCCATTACATCTGGTATCGGCAGCGCCCCTCACAGTCTAGCAGGAGTTTTGGCGAAATATTTGTCAAAGCTCCTGGGTACAATCAGTCAGGCTCATCTAAAGCATTCGGGTGACCTCCTTAACCGTATCAGGGATCTCGACATGAGTGATAAGAAGCTTGCAAGTTTTGACGTGACTGCCTTATTCACCAATGTCCCAGTTGATCAAGCCATTGATCTTCTTCGCAGGGTGATTAAAGATGATACAGAGTTACCTGTACCCCGCCAAGATTTTGTGAGCCTTGTCGAACTTTGTGTTCGTTATAACTGTTTTAGGTTCGAGGACAAGAAGTACAAACAACTCTTCGGACTAGCCATGGGATCCCCCCTTAGTGCAGTTCTTGCCAATTTATATATGGAGGACCTAGAATCAAGAAGGATCCTCAATAACATCCCTCGTTCAGTTACTTGGATGCGGTACGTAGATGATATTTTGGTCATTGTACCCAAAAATCTTGACGTACAGGGCATCCTCAACACCATCAACAATCTGGAACCTACTATTAAATTTACTCTAGAGGAGGAGAAGGACAACCAGTTACCTTTTCTCGACGTTCTCTTACGCACAGGGGAAAGCAAACTTTCTTTTAAAGTCTACCGGAAGCCTACCTACAAGAATGATCTTCTACATTTCTTCTCTCACCATGACACAAGAACTAAAAGAGGGGTAGTTATTGGCTTCTTTCTGAGAGCCTACAGAATTTCCAGTCCGCAGTTCCTCGAAGAAGAATGTACATACATCACCAACTCTTTTAGTTCACTACATTTTCCCCTACACTTCATACGTGACTGCAGGAAACGTGCAACACGTATCCTCAGCAAGACCAACACCTATCAAATTGAAGAAAAGCCTCCAAGTTACATCGTTTTACCGGTCAGCAACGTTGCCACTAATGTTTCAAAAATGTTTGACAGAAAACTGGCTAAAATATCTACCAGCTCTTCAACTACTATTAGGAACCTGATACAAAAACCCAAGCATGATTCTGGCACAAGTGCAGGAATCTACACTATACCATGTGGGGGGTGTGACAAAGTATATGTAGGGGAAACAGCCAGAACTCTGGACATTAGAATAGCAGAACACAAAAATGCTTGCAGAAATGATGACCGCAAAAACGCATGTGTTCAACATAGAGACGATGTTGGACACCTCATGAAATTCAATGAAGCTAAACTAGTTATTAAAGAAGACGACTTAAGACGGAGAAAATGCATTGAAGCTGCACTAATTTCTGTCAGTAACACTATAAAGCAAAAATCCGGTAGTTACAATATTTCAAAATTACTAAGCAAGAGGATATTACCCATCCTGGGAACTGGTGTTACTTGATGCCAGCAGGTCCCTCTCTAACCTCACCTCCTTAGTTCCATTACTACTACTACTACTATTACCACCTCTACCCACGCTTCACCTCACCTGACTCCCACCACTATATATATGTGTGTTTTCTTAGTTTTCTCTGTATTAGGACTGAAGAAGCCACTCGTGGCGAAACGTTTCCTTTAATAAATGTCCTGAACTGTACATAAGTGTCTTTTTCCACATCTTGTCGGTATCACCATACCATTTCCTCTTCGTACATGAGTAAAAGGATATAAAAGCTATTACTTCAGTTAGGCCTCATTTAGATTATGCTGCACAGTTCTGATCACCGTATTACAGAATGGATATAAATGCTCTGGAAAAGTACATAGGAGGATGACACAGCTGATCTCATGTCAATATTTTTCTGAACTATTTTAGGAAATTTTCAAATTTGCACCTACTTAAACTAAAGTTAGGGTGTACCATCACCCTTATAGAAAGCATCGACAATAATATTTTGAAATCAAATAGGAGATGAACTCTTTAGTTAATGACTAAAAATAAATTTCACTATTTTTTTCAGTGAAAGTGCATAATAGGGACTTATAATACCTAACCGTATAGAGTCTTGTGTTTAGGAAACCGTACTATTGGGGAAAATTCGATGCCGATCAGATGAGTCATTCTTCAGTTATGATACGGATTTCAAGGATTCCAAGTTTTTACTCTTTTGTTTCATCAATATATTTTCATGTACACAACTTAAACTAAACTATCCAAGCCACTAATATGCGTCAACCATTAAATATTAAAGCCGTTCAACACCTACACACTTGGATTTCATTCTCCGCCGTAGCTGAATTTTTAGGCTCCTTTTGGTGAATGCCTGCAGCTCCGCCACAGACGTTTTTGAAGGTTATCCGAGACATTCCAGGATGGCTGGAATAGGTTCAGCAAGTCTGGTAATATTAAACATAAACAAGCCAATTATTCCAAAAATTTATTCTTCGTTGTCGTACATAAACTTTGAAAATTTGAAGCTGACTGGAAAAGCCATCAACTAGATATGAGAAAAATATAATCGAAAAGATGGAGGAAGGAAAATAATCAGGAAACCACTTAAAAATTCCTTTTCGGAGATACCTACCGAAGAGTGGAATAAAAATTAATACTAAGAATAAGATCTCGGCAGATTACCAGTTGATCACCGATGTAAATAATCCAGTCAGAAAATTAATGGACAGTAAATGGGTAGAAAGTCTGACTTTCTCTTGAGATTTTCTTTTCTTCTAAACTAGAAGCAATAGGTAATACTTAGACATTTCACTCAAAGTAACTTTAGTCCGGTCACATAGAGGGACAAACCACATTCGTGTGTATTCTCCACTAGGTGAGGAGTAGCAGTGTAAAGACAAGTGCAGGATGTCACTAAGTCAGGTTCCATGACCAGGTGTCAGGTCAGGCTCCATGACCAGGTGTCAGGTCAGGCTCCATGACCAGGTGTCAGGTCAGGCTCCATGACCAGGTGTACAGGGGCTCAGTGTGGGGTCAAGATATTTGTGGGAGGTTTTCTACGTAGGAGGAGTTGTGTAAAGGGCTAAAGGTTGTACTGTTATGTCTTTAAATGACTTCTGCGTCCAGTTATCTCAGGATTCATTGGGTTATGTATACATGCAAGGCATAGTGAAAGTCACATACATTACTAGTGTTGTGGGTCATAATTCTTGATTGTGTTCATGTATTGGTATGTGATTGTCATCTGTCGTTCCAGCAATGGTAGCATTTATCCCATGCTTTGCAAAGAATTGTTTAGACTTCATCTTAGATGCAAAAGTAATTAACAAAGATAGCAAGATTCAATTCTATGTTTTAAATCATTTTTTTGTTTCTCCAGTAACAAGGTCAATATTTCTGAATGTAAAATTGCATATCAATCTGCTTCGACGTTCTCTCTGCTGTTTACAAGTACACAAAGGCTCACAGACTGCAGTCCCTTTCTAAACTAAATGTAAACCATACCACGGGCGGAATTAGAACCCGCGATCAGAGTCATAAAACTCCAGACCGACGCGTTAGCCGCTGGGCCAGCTGGCTACAATAAGATTTATCCAGCTAAGTATATTTATACACCATAGGAAATATACCTAGTTGGATGAATCTTAATGTAGCCAGCTGGCCCAGTGGCTAGCGCGTCGGTCTGGAGTTTTATGACTCTCTGATCGCGGGTTCTAACACCGCCCGTGGTATGGCTTGTTTAAAATCGTGTCATACGATGTTGTGAATCATGTAAACTAAATTTCGATCGCTTCGTGATTCAAGGAAGGCATCCCGTGTTCCAAAATTACAGTTTCTTGTGTCTCAAAGAGTGAGACCAGAATATTACAGAGTAAGACAAAGGTTGACAATGCAGTTATATATTAGTGTTAAAGATTTGAAGAAAATCAGAAGAGACATGCATAAGTTGTCGTATTGAAACTAGTATCCAAATTAATTCAATAAAAATGACAAATAAGGATATATATTGTTTGAATCTAATTCGAACTTTTCAAGGCGACCAAGATACATAAATATACATAAATATACATACATAAATATACCTAATATACATAAGCACATTAAGCTTGAAGCCGAAAAGAAGTTGTATTCTCGTGTTACAGGCAAGGAAGGGTTGAAGGTAATAAGATGCGACACTTAGAAATTATCTATTAAAAAGAAGTATTTCAATCTTTCCAATATCCTCCTAAGAAAGCGAACAGGGAATCTTTGCAGGGAAAATCAATTCAAACATTTCTCAAGGGAAGATGGGTCAGTTTTAAGAAAGAAATATTATGAAAGTCTGGTGTAGATAACACATATTTAATAATAGTTTGGGTAAAAAATATGTTGTAGAGACTTAAATGATCATTAAGCTTATTTATCCTAGGATAATCCAGTGAGGTCGAACTCTGACTTCTGATCAATAAAATTAATAAAACTGGCTTTAGATAACTTACAGATCTTAATATCAACACATCGTTTCCTTGGATGAAGAAACACATCAACACAAAGTTTAAAGCTGATCAGAAGCTGCATTTTCCAGCTATATTACAGAGCCCAACGTAGCCTTAACCCATGTTTTTTTTTCTTATTCGCCGGTACTCTCCCGGCCCGGGTCTTTTCCAAGTAGTGGTGACCCGGCTTTGGCTCCCTATCTGGGGAGTATCTCGAGACCTAAGTCTCCCATGGGACGAGGTACAAGTACCCCCTCATCTTTGGGACCAAGTGTCCCCAGGCCTAGCCACAGTCCCCGCCCTCACGGGGCTCGTAGGGAGAAGCTAGGCCTCTGGTCTGCCATCTGCCCCGCCCCAAAGGGGCTCGTGGGGATGGCAGTCTTATGAGCTGCATATGATAGCAAGCTCAGTCCTCCATCCATTTCTTATGATACATCAGCCACTGAAGACTAATAACATTCAGAACTGTTATATGTTAATCAGAGGAAAGCACTAATTCCATACGAGTCACATAGCGCCTGTAAATTAGGGAACATTCAAATTCGATTCATACAAACTAGAAAAAAGTCCTTTTCCTTGGATCGAGAGCTTGTCACCATCAAGAAGAAAATAATGCAACAAGGAAAAATAATCAAATATTATTTCGAGGTACAAAGTGGCAAAAATCACAGATTGGAAAGTCTTTGTAGCATTGTGCATAAAGCAGCCACACATACAAATAGTCTCGTGAATCTTTCTCACGATACATTACACGCGTGCTGACATTTTGAAGCCGATCGGAAAAGGTATTTGCAAGAAATAAACGAAAAGTTTGATATCGCATACGAATATGTTGTAAAAAAATAGAAATGTTTCCCCTTGTTACACTTAAAATAGCGATAAATCCACAGATTTTTTCCCTGACTTAAAAGCCAATGATAAACTTAAGAAAATGCAAAGAAGTGCAACGAATATTACTTTGTATAATAAATATGTAAAGCAATGAATTTTGGTTATAACAGAGTCATACATGCAATAAGATCACAGTAAACAGGTGATATCACAAGGTGATAGACCAAGATGTAAATACTTCTGGCTTGGCGTCGCCGAGAGTAACATTTTTTCATCTAGTGAGACTGAAATACCCTTGGGTTTTATCCTCTACAATGTCGGTAAGTACTGATTGTTATGTCTAGTGTGTAAATGAATAGTTTGGGCATATTTTGATATATATATATATATATATATATATATATATATATATATATATATATATATATATATATATATATATATATATGTAGACAGCCTGTACTGTCTGCACAGACAGCCCATGCTGTCTGTCAGCTTAGTTCATATTTCGCGCCACTCAGGTGCTGCCATCTATAGGCCTTGCCACTTCAGTATGCCCAGACTTGCCTCGCTCTCACTCACACAGCAGCCTGGCATCAAGACACAAGGCCTCCCAGCTCTCTCTCGTGGGCATGGCCCTGCCCGGGCCATGGGCACAAACACACAAGCCTGTGTAACCCACAACGACTTAACAATAAACAAAGAAGCCTCTGAAGAACGTATCATTAACACCGCGCTACCATCCTACCAAACAAGCCCGTTATAAATGGTGACAGCGGTGCTCCGCAGCAGTTGTGTTTGCCTGGAGAGAGGGAGGAAGAGGTATGAAGTCATCTTCACTTCATCACCCTACACAAGAAGCATCCGTCTCTCAACGAGTTATCCTGATGTCGTGTCTGCACGTTTGAGCATCCAGACACAGGTACAAGCAGGATCCAGCCGAAATTTGCCGAAATTCTCCGAGAATTGTAAGTGACCCCACGCTACAGCGTCCCACGCTACAGTGTCCCACGCTGTTTCTCAAGTCACGTGTTCAGCGTCACTTGTATGTTGCTGTTGTTGTTCAGCTCAGCACAGCTGTTTCAGCAAGCCAGAGGTGAGTTTTGTGGTGATTTCTGCGTCCAGTGTGAGCTTCTCCACGTGTTTGTGGGTGGAGGAGGAGGAGGAGGAATGGCCAGATGCCCGCCCTGCCATACACTCACGCACGCTCCTCGCCACCACACTACCATACACCACTGCCCACTCCCTCTGCTGTGTTTTCTGCTGTTTTTCGTATGAATTCATTGCCAGTGCTGTGTATCCGAGTGCCCGAGGCCACTCGAAGCTACGTGGATCACGACGTCACGTGGGTGTGGGCGATGTCACATAGACCTACAAAGCCACGTGAGTTACCAGATGTCCCAGACCTCATGCTGTGGTCTGCTGCCCGCATCACATCGACGCCACCCACGATGCTGCCCGACTTCATGATGTCACGATGTCTGCTGACGTCACCTCACGATGTCTGCCTGACGTCACCTCGAGATGTCTGTTGACGTCACTGCTGCTGACGTCACCTTGCGACATCACGCCTGACATCACATGATGTCACATCGAGTGTTCTAGTAATTATTTCAGTATTGTCGAGAAGATTGAGAGAAGATATATGTCGTGTGTTAATTAATTCCTCTCAGTCAGTGTTCTCACATTTTAATATGTCTTAGTGTCAGTTTTGTGCACAGAAAAGCATCTTTTGCTAGTTTAAGCCATGTTGTACCGTATGTACAGCGGTGTGTTTGTAAAGTTTCCGTGTGTCCAGTGAGGTCTGAGCCAGCCAGACCTGAGTAACACCACTGTGTTAAGTCACCCTTGTGACCAGTGTGTTTGACAGCTATCAGACAGCCTGAGCGTATGAGCCCCCTTGTACAGAAAGTTTTTATGCTCGTCGCTCGTGATGTTCTGTAGAATCGTACCTGCTACGATTCCCATCGAGATTTGTTTCACTTCACCTCCAGACCTTCAGAGTGCAGTTATATGTAGAGAAACAAGTCTGGGGACGCTTAGATTAACCTCTGCTATAACTCCAACTGTCGAGAGATGATACTCGTCAAGCCGCAGCCAGGCCTGTCGGCAGGCGCTGTGTCAGCCTCGTGTCACAAGCTTCAGTGAGCAGCCTGCACAAAGATGTCGTCACTTTGACTGCTAGCTCTCTCACTGCAGTCTGGTGTATGATGTTACGACTCCCAGATGTTTCGCCCAGTCGTCTCTGCCACGACTCGCTCCACAACTCGCTCCGTGCTCGCCGGCAGTGACAGCCCAGCGACAATACCAGTCGAGAAGTGTCCTCCTGAGTCGCTTGCCAGAAGTCCTGCCCAGTTGCCGAGTTTTATCGACGCCTCACTCGAGGGCACCAGCATGTCGTGCCCCAGGTTGAGTGAAAACCTGCAGGGACTCCTATGATGTCTGCTTCACCGATCCAGAGGAGACCGTACCCTGTTACGTCACAGCTCAGCCGCAGCGATGTCTCCCGTGTTGCAGTATCTGTCCAGACGCAGGAAGGCGTGCAGTGATGCACTTCGATGCTCACTGCCTTTGACCACGATGTTTAGCACACCCCACATGTTTTTTTCTTCCCTCCCTGTAGGAAGTTTTTTTTTTTTGTCCATATGTATATATGATTTTATTTTGTGTTCTGTGCCCTGTTCCTACGAGAGAGACCGAGTTTCTTTTACTACCAGTATTGTCGCGTCGGGACGACGTGCGGTAGGTGGCCGAGCGTATGTAGACAGCCTGTACTGTCTGCACAGACAGCCCATGCTGTCTGTCAGCTTAGTTCATATTTTGCGCCACTCAGGTGCTGCCATCTATAGGCCTTGCCACTTCAGTATGCCCAGACTTGCCTCGCTCTCACTCACACAGCGGCCTGGCATCAAGACACAAGGCCTCCCAGCTCTCTCTCGTGGGCATGGCCCTGCCCGGGCCATGGGCACAAACACACAAGCCTGTGTAACCCACAACGACTTAACAATAAACAAAGAAGCCTCCGAAGAACGTATCATTAACACCGCACTACCATCCTACCAAACAAACCCGTTATATATATATATATACATATATACATATATACATATATATATATATATAAATATATATATAAACAATATAAATATATATATATATAAATATATATATATAAAATAAAAATATATATATATATAAATATATAAAGATATATATATATATATATATATATATATATATATATATATATATATAGGGAAGTACTACCGTCCTGCCAGATGACTGTGAAACAAAAACCTGTAACTGTTTTGCATGATGGTAGGATTGCTGGTTTCTTTTTCTGTCTCATAAACACGCTAAGATAACAGGGATATCTTGCTACTCCTACTTACACTTTGGTCACACTTCATAGACACGCACATGCATATATATATATATACATACATCTAGGTTTTTCTCCTTTTTCTAAATAGCTCTTGTTCTTTTTATTTCTTCTATTGTCCATGGGGAAGTGGAAAAGAATCTTTCCTCCGTAAGCCATGCGTGTCGTATGAGGCGACTAAAATGCCGGGAGCAATGGGCTAGTAACCCCTTCTCCTGTATACAATTACTAAAAAAGAGAAGAAGAAAAACTTTATAAAACTGGGTTGCTTAAATGTGCGTGGATGTAGTGCGGATGACAAGAAACAGATGATTGCTGATGTTATGAATGAAAAGAAGTTGGATGTCCTGGCCCTAAGCGAAACAAAGCTGAAGGGGGTAGGAGAGTTTCAGTGGGGGGAAATAAATGGGATTAAATCTGGAGTATCTGAGAGAGTTAGAGCAAAGGAAGGGGTAGCAGTAATGTTAAATGATCAGTTATGGAAGGAGAAAAGAGAATATGAATGTGTAAATTCAAGAATTATGTGGATTAAAGTAAAGGTTGGATGCGAGAAGTGGGTCATAATAAGCGTGTATGCACCTGGAGAAGAGAGGAATGCAGAGGAGAGAGAGAGATTTTGGGAGATGTTAAGTGAATGTATAGGAGCCTTTGAACCAAGTGAGAGAGTAATTGTGGTAGGGGACTTGAATGCTAAAGTAGGAGAAACTTTTAGAGAGGGTGTGGTAGGTAAGTTTGGGGTGCCAGGTGTAAATGATAATGGGAGCCCTTTGATTGAACTTTGTATAGAAAGGGGTTTAGTTATAGGTAATACATATTTTAAGAAAAAGAGGATAAATAAGTATACACGATATGATGTAGGGCGAAATGATAGTAGTTTGTTGGATTATGTATTGGTAGATAAAAGACTGTTGAGTAGACTTCAGGATGTACATGTTTATAGAGGGGCCACAGATATATCAGATCACTTTCTAGTTGTAGCTACACTGAGAGTAAAAGGTAGATGGGATACAAGGAGAATAGAAGCATCAGGGAAGAGAGAGGTAAAGGTTTATAAACTAAAAGAGGAGGCAGTTAGGGTAAGATATAAACAGCTATTGGAGGATAGATGGGCTAATGAGAGCATAGGCAATGGGGTCGAAGAGGTATGGGGTAGGTTTAAAAATGTAGTGTTAGAGTGTTCAGCAGAAGTTTGTGGTTACAGGAAAGTGGGTGCAGGAGGGAAGAGGAGCGATTGGTGGAATGATGATGTAAAGAGAGTAGTAAGGGAGAAAAAGTTAGCATATGAGAAGTTTTTACAAAGTAGAAGTGATGCAAGGAGGGAAGAGTATATGGAGAAAAAGAGAGAAGTTAAGAGAGTGGTGAAGCAATGTAAAAAGAGAGCAAATGAGAGAGTGGGTGAGATGTTATCAACAAATTTTGTTGAAAATAAGAAAAAGTTTTGGAGTGAGATTAACAAGTTAAGAAAGCCTAGAGAACAAATGGATTTGTCAGTTAAAAATAGGAGAGGAGAGTTATTAAATGGAGAGTTAGAGGTATTGGGAAGATGGAAGGAATATTTTGAGGAATTGTTAAATGTTGATGAAGATAGGGAAGCTGTGATTTCGTGTATAGGGCAAGGAGGAATAACATCTTGTAGGAGTGAGGAAGAGTCAGTTGTGAGTGTGGGGGAAGTTCGTGAGGCAGTAGGTAAAATGAAAGGGGGTAAGGCAGCCGGGATTGATGGGATAAAGATAGAAATGTTAAAAGCAGGTGGGGATATAGTTTTGGAGTGGTTGGTGCAATTATTTAATAAATGTATGGAAGAGGGTAAGGTACCTAGGGATTGGCAGAGAGCATGCATAGTTCCTTTGTATAAAGGCAAAGGGGATAAAAGAGAGTGCAAAAATTATAGGGGGATAAGTCTGTTGAGTGTACCTGGTAAAGTGTATGGTAGAGTTATAATTGAAAGAATTAAGAGTAAGACAGAGAATAGGATAGCAGATGAACAAGGAGGCTTTAGGAAAGGTAGGGGGTGTGTGGACCAGGTGTTTACAGTGAAACATATAAGTGAACAGTATTTAGATAAGGCTAAAGAGGTCTTTGTGGCATTTATGGATTTGGAAAAGGCGTATGACAGGGTGGATAGGGGGGCAATGTGGCAGATGTTGCAAGTGTATGGTGTAGGAGGTAGGTTACTGAAAGCAGTGAAGAGTTTTTACGAGGATAGTGAGGCTCAAGTTAGAGTATGTAGGAAAGAGGGGAATTTTTTCCCAGTAAAAGTAGGCCTTAGACAAGGATGTGTGATGTCACCGTGGTTGTTTAATATATTTATAGATGGGGTTGTAAGAGAAGTAAATGCGAGGGTCTTGGCAAGAGGCGTGGAGTTAAAAGATAAAGAATCACACACAAAGTGGGAGTTGTCACAGCTGCTCTTTGCTGATGACACTGTGCTCTTGGGAGATTCTGAAGAGAAGTTGCAGAGATTGGTGGATGAATTTGGTAGGGTGTGCAAAAGAAGAAAATTAAAGGTGAATACAGGAAAGAGTAAGGTTATGAGGATAACAAAAAGATTAGGTGATGAAAGATTGAATATCAGATTGGAGGGAGAGAGTATGGAGGAGGTGAACGTATTCAGATATTTGGGAGTGGACGTGTCAGCGGATGGGTCTATGAAAGATGAGGTGAATCATAGAATTGATGAGGGAAAAAGAGTGAGTGGTGCACTTAGGAGTCTGTGGAGACAAAGAACTTTGTCCTTGGAGGCAAAGAGGGGAATGTATGAGAGTATAGTTTTACCAACGCTCTTATATGGGTGTGAAGCGTGGGTGATGAATGTTGCAGCGAGGAGAAGGCTGGAGGCAGTGGAGATGTCATGTCTGAGGGCAATGTGTGGTGTGAATATAATGCAGAGAATTCGTAGTTTGGAAGTTAGGAGGAGGTGCGGGATTACCAAAACTGTTGTCCAGAGGGCTGAGGAAGGGTTGTTGAGGTGGTTCGGACATGTAGAGAGAATGGAGCGAAACAGAATGACTTCAAGAGTGTATCAGTCTGTAGTGGAAGGAAGGCGGGGTAGGGGTCGGCCTAGGAAGGGTTGGAGGGAGGGGGTAAAGGAGGTTTTGTGTGCGAGGGGCTTGGACTTCCAGCAGGCATGCGTGAGCGTGTTTGATAGGAGTGAATGGAGACAAATGGTTTTTAATACTTGACGTGCTGTTGGAGTGTGAGCAAAGTAACATTTATGAAGGGATTCAGGGAAACCGGCAGGCCGGACTTGAGTCCTGGAGATGGGAAGTACAGTGCCTGCACTCTGAAGGAGGGGTGTTAATGTTGCAGTTTAAAAACTGTAGTGTAAAGCACCCTTCTGGCAAGACAGTGATGGAGTGAATGATGGTGAAAGTTTTTCTTTTTCGGGCCACCCTGCCTTGGTGGGAATCGGCCGGTGTGATAATAATAAAAAAAAAATATATATATATATATATAAAGGCCGTGTGAAGCATAATATGAGTGTACCATGCAAATGAAAATAGTGCAACAAAAGAGGCCTCAAAAAATGTTGGTCTGCCCTTTTAGGGCCAGTTTTCAATTTCAGTAAATAAATATTTATAAAAAATATTTATATTGCTTATATGAATTTTGTAGTGGTCCGGATGTGTACAAAACGATTTTATTTTCCTTCCAGATCAATAAGAAATTGTTTTATGGTGAGCCCTCCAACACCAAGTCAAAATATATCTGCATTTTGGAGGAAAGTGACTCAGAACTGGAGGTAGATGACCCAGAATTGCTTGAAAGTGGTGATGAATACTTGCCACCGGATGCAGAGGTGTCAGGTGATGATGAGGAAGAAACACCAGCCAAAAAGCGAAAAGTAGTCAAGAAAAAGAAAGGTATTAGGATCGAGGAGATGCCTGATGAACAAGAACAATTTTACCACATCGTCATTTTACTGTTTCATATGCAAAGTAAATCTATGCATAAAGAAGGATAAAAATTGCTTCATACCCTTCCATTCTAGCAATTAGTAATATACAATGAATGTTCTTTCTCGGGGAATTCAGGAATATGGGACTTGAAAATTTTATCTCTTTGCAATGTGTTAATGTAGCAATTTGGTTTCTTTTTATATTTTTCTAATACCTAAAAAGGTTTGGATACAAGTTCCATTTGTGTTTTTATATTGTCTGTATAATAAACTAAAAAAATAGTTATTTGCTGTTTTATTAACCATTGCAAGTTTGCAACATCCAAATTTGTACTCCCTTAAACGGGCAGGCCATAATAAATTAGGGCTTCGCTGATTAGCAATTGCTTGAAAACTAACCTTCAGAATTCCATTTATATGGGCTCATTGACCTTATATTGAGTTACTCTATCCACTATAGAGAGTTCAGTTCGAAATTCTAATTTTATGGTCATTTGCCCCAAGAAAGGAACTAACAGTGCACCCTCGACCTCGGACAATCACCATCATCACAATAGAAATATTAAAAAGAAGTGTGCGCAGCTTCTTATAGTGACATTATTGTGTGATGAACAAATAGAAAAGTATTGAAGAACCTAAAGTGACAGTGCGAGTGTTACTACTGTTCAGACTGAGTGAAGGATGTGTGATATTCCTTCCTCAAAAACACTATTCTTCAACCAGCCAGATACCTGGCTGAACATACGGGGCCATTACTGATACCCAGGTAAGTCTAGTCAGTAATGATACTAGTTAGGTCAGCTGTGCAGCAGATATCTAGTTCATTATTTCTTTGGATTTACCACCATACACCGGTGACTGGTGGGCCATCGAGCCCAACCAGGTGATTAACTTCAACAATCAGTTTCTGAGATATGCCGAATAACACCCCTTCAATGGTAATCATATTTTAACGCCAGTTTTTTCCATACAGCCCTTAGTGAGTGCTGGCGACAACTCCTCAATACACGTCCTTGGAGGCGGCTGCGAGGGCGCGAGTTGTCACTTCTAGCTAAGTCCCAGCTACAGTTCACATTCTCATTAACTTAGCTTGTAGCATTTTCCTAACAAAGCCACTCAGATGTTGTGTCATCAAGTAATCCGCGTAGAAGAGTCGCAACTAATCAAATTCGACACTTAGAAATTATCGTACAA
Organism: Cherax quadricarinatus; assembly: GCF_038502225.1. NCBI lineage: Eukaryota > Metazoa > Arthropoda > Malacostraca > Decapoda > Parastacidae > Cherax > Cherax quadricarinatus. Next base: position 3,458,336 of record NC_091295.1, read on the forward strand.
AATTTTTTTTTTTAATTTTTGCAGTCTCTTCTATGAGCAGCAAATTAGAACCTACACAGTCGAAAATCAATCCAGATTTTCTCTAATTTAGACTAACCATCTTTAAGAAGGTAAATTTTATGTTAACTTAGTGTACATTACTTACTAATATTTAATAATGTTCTTGAGGGAACACAAATGTTCCAGGTATTTAAAAGAAAATTGCCTACATTACACAGGAAAACCAATTAAAGGCAAACACTGTGACTTTATTCTGATTAGCATAAACATTCTTACAATTTGGTTAATAAAATTGGAGGAGTATAATTTACACAACCTAACATTTAGAAATTGCTTCCTCTGGGTAAAATATATCAACAATAAAAGTTGCAAACTAACCAGAAATTGCATTATCCAGTTGTTGCACAGAATCCTGTCTATGCACAGATTTTGTGCATAGACAGAATTCTGTACAATAACCGGATAATGCAATTTCTTAAACCATGAAACAGATGTTGCAGATGTGTCTTAATTATTTCTCTTTGTTTTTAATATACTAGTGTTTGTTACTTTTAAGTCATTTCGTGAACTGGAGTACTTATTCCTGACATACTGGCCTCTGCCATGTGTTGGCCAACCCTAGAGCGGGAGTACTTACTCCTGACATACTGGCCTCTGCCATGTGTTGGCCAACCCTAGAGCGGGAGTACTTGTTCCTGACATACTGACCTCTGCCATGTGTTGGCCAACCCTAGAGCGGGAGTACTTATTCCTGACATACTGGTCTCTGCCATGTGTTGGCCAACCCTAGAGCGGGAGTACTTGTTCCTGACATACTGACCTCTGCCATGTGTTGGCCAACCCTAGAGCGGGAGTACTTGTTCCTGACATACTGACCTCTGCCATGTGTTGGCCAACCCTAGAGCGAGAGTACTTGTTCCTGACATACTGGCCTCTGCCATGTGTTGGCCAACCCTAGAGCAGGAGTACTTGTTCCTGACATACTGACCTCTGCCATGTGTTGGCCAACCCTAGAGCGAGAGTACTTGTTCCTGACATACTGACCTCTGCCATGTGTTGGCCAACCCTAGAGCGAGAGTACTTGTTCCTGACATACTGACCTCTGCCATGTGTTGGCCAACCCTAGAGCGGGAGTACTTGTTCCTGACATACTGACCTCTGCCATGTGTTGGCCAACCCTAGAGCGGGAGTACTTGTTCCTGACATACTGACCTCTGCCATGTGTTGGCCAACCCTAGAGCGGGAGTACTTGTTCCTGACATACTGACCTCTGCCATGTGTTGGCCAACCCTAGAGCGGGAGTACTTGTTCCTGACATACTGACCTCTGCCATGTGTTGGCCAACCCTAGAGCAGGGGTACTTGTTCCTGACATACTGACCTCTGCCATGTGTTGGCCAACCCTAGAGCGGGAGTACTTGTTCCTGACATACTGACCTCTGCCATGTGTTGGCCAACCCTAGAGCGGGAGTACTTGTTCCTGACATACTGACCTCTGCCATGTGTTGGCCAACCCTAGAGCGGGAGTACTTGTTCCTGACATACTGACCTCTGCCATGTGTAGGCCAACCCTAGAGCGGGAGTACTTGTTCCTGACATACTGACCTCTGCCATGGGTTGGCCAACCCTAGAGCGAGAGTACTTGTTCCTGACATACTGACCTCTGCCATGTGTTGGCCAACCCTAGAGCGAGAGTACTTGTTCCTGACTTACTGACCTCTGCCATGTGTTGGCCAACCCTAGAGCGGGAGTACTTGTTCCTGACATACTGACCTCTGCCATGAGTAGGCCAACCCTAGAGCGGGAGTACTTGTTTCTGACATACTGACCTCTGCCATGTGTTGGCGAACCCTAGAGCGAGAGTACTTGTTCCTGACATACTGACCTCTGCCATGTGTTGGCCAACCCTAGAGCGGGAGTACTTGTTCCTGACATACTGGCCTCTGCCATGAGTAGGCCAACCCTAGAGCGGGAGTACTTGTTTCTGACATACTGACCTCTGCCATGGGTTGGCCAACCCTAGAGCGGGAGTACTTGTTCCTGACATACTGGCCTTTGCCATGTGTAGGCCAACCCTAGAGCGGGAGTACTTGTTCCTTACATACTGACCTCTGCCTTGTGTTAGCCAACCGTAGAGCGTAAGTACTTGTTCCTGACATACTGACCTTTGCCATGTGTTACCTAACCCTAGAGCGGGAGTACTTGTTCCTGATAAACTGACCTCTGCCATGTGTTGGCCAACCCTAGAACGGGAGTACTTATTCCTGACATACTGACCTCTGCCATGTGTTGGCCAACCCTAGAGCGAGAGTACTTGTTCCTGACATACTGACCTCTGCCATGTGTTGGCCAACCCTAGAGCGAGAGTACTTGTTCCTGACATACTGACCTCTGCCATGTGTTGGCCAACCCTAGAGCGGGAGTACTTGTTCCTGACATACTGACCTCTGCCATGTGTTGGCCAACCCTAGAGCGGGAGTACTTGTTCCTGACATACTGACCTCTGCCATGTGTTGGCCAACCCTAGAGCGGGAGTACTTATTCCTGACATACTGGCCTCTGCCATGTGTTGGCCAACCCTAGAGCGGGAGTACTTGTTCCTGACATACTGACCTCTGCCATGTGTTGGCCAACCCTAGAGCGGGAGTACTTGTTCCTGACATACTGACCTCTGCCATGTGTTGGCCAACCCTAGAGCGAGAGTACTTGTTCCTGACATACTGGCCTCTGCCATGTGTTGGCCAACCCTAGAGCAGGAGTACTTGTTCCTGACATACTGACCTCTGCCATGTGTTGGCCAACCCTAGAGCGAGAGTACTTGTTCCTGACATACTGACCTCTGCCATGTGTTGGCCAACCCTAGAGCGAGAGTACTTGTTCCTGACATACTGACCTCTGCCATGTGTTGGCCAACCCTAGAGCGGGAGTACTTGTTCCTGACATACTGACCTCTGCCATGTGTTGGCCAACCCTAGAGCGGGAGTACTTGTTCCTGACATACTGACCTCTGCCATGTGTTGGCCAACCCTAGAGCGGGAGTACTTGTTCCTGACATACTGACCTCTGCCATGTGTTGGCCAACCCTAGAGCGGGAGTACTTGTTCCTGACATACTGACCTCTGCCATGTGTTGGCCAACCCTAGAGCGGGAGTACTTGTTCCTGACATACTGACCTCTGCCATGTGTTGGCCAACCCTAGAGCGGGAGTACTTGTTCCTGACATACTGACCTCTGCCATGTGTTGGCCAACCCTAGAGCGGGGGTACTTGTTCCTGACATACTGACCTCTGCCATGTGTTGGCCAACCCTAGAGCGGGAGTACTTGTTCCTGACATACTGACCTCTGCCATGTGTTGGCCAACCCTAGAGCGGGAGTACTTGTTCCTGACATACTGACCTCTGCCATGTGTTGGCCAACCCTAGAGCGGGAGTACTTGTTCCTGACATACTGACCTCTGCCATGTGTAGGCCAACCCTAGAGCGGGAGTACTTGTTCCTGACATACTGACCTCTGCCATGGGTTGGCCAACCCTAGAGCGAGAGTACTTGTTCCTGACATACTGACCTCTGCCATGTGTTGGCCAACCCTAGAGCGAGAGTACTTGTTCCTGACTTACTGACCTCTGCCATGTGTTGGCCAACCCTAGAGCGGGAGTACTTGTTCCTGACATACTGACCTCTGCCATGAGTAGGCCAACCCTAGAGCGGGAGTACTTGTTTCTGACATACTGACCTCTGCCATGTGTTGGCGAACCCTAGAGCGAGAGTACTTGTTCCTGACATACTGACCTCTGCCATGTGTTGGCCAACCCTAGAGCGGGAGTACTTGTTCCTGACATACTGGCCTCTGCCATGAGTAGGCCAACCCTAGAGCGGGAGTACTTGTTTCTGACATACTGACCTCTGCCATGGGTTGGCCAACCCTAGAGCGGGAGTACTTGTTCCTGACATACTGGCCTTTGCCATGTGTAGGCCAACCCTAGAGCGGGAGTACTTGTTCCTTACATACTGACCTCTGCCTTGTGTTAGCCAACCGTAGAGCGTAAGTACTTGTTCCTGACATACTGACCTTTGCCATGTTTTACCTAACCCTAGAGCGGGAGTACTTGTTCCTGATAAACTGACCTCTGCCATGTGTTGGCCAACCCTAGAACGGGAGTACTTATTCCTGACATACTGACCTCTGCCATGTGTTGGCCAACCCTACAGGGGGAGTACTTGTTCCTGATATACTGACCTCTGCCATGTGTTGGCCAACCCTAGAGCGAGAGTACTTGTTCCTGACATACTGACCTCTGCCATGTGTTGGCCAACCCTAGAGCGAGAGTACTTGTTCCTGATATACTGACCTCTGCCATGTGTTGGCCAACCCTAGAGCGAGAGTACTTGTTCCTGACATACTGACCTCTGCCATGTGTTGGCCAACCCTAGAGCGAGAGTACTTGTTCCTGACATACTGACCTCTGCCATGTGTTGGCCAACCCTAGAGCGAGAGTACTTGTTCCTGACATACTGACCTCTGCCATGTGTTGGCCAACCCTAGAGCGAGAGTACTTGTTCCTGACATACTGACCTCTGCCATGTGTTGGCCAACCCTAGAGCGGGAGTATTTGTTCCTGACATACTGACCTCTGCCATGTGTTGGCCAACCCTAGAGCGAGAGTAGTTGATCCTGACATACTGACCTCTGCCATGTGTAGGCCAACCCTAGAGCGAACGTACTTGTTCCTGACATACTGACCTCTGCCATGTGTTGGCCAACCCTAGAGCGAGAGTACTTGTTCCTGACATACTGACCTCTGCCATGTGTTGGCTAACCGTAGAGCGAGAGTACTTGTTCCTGACATACTGACCTCTGCCATGTGTTGGCCAACCCTAGAGCGAGAGTACTTGTTCCTAACATACTGACCTCTGCCATGTGTTGGCCAACCCTAGAGCGGGAGTACTTGTTTCTGACATACTGACCTCTGCCATGTGTTGGCCAACCCTAGAGCGAGAGTACTTGTTCCTGACATACTGACCTCTGCCATGTGTTGGCCAACCCTAGAGCGAGAGTACTTGTTCCTGACATACTGACCTCTGCCATGTGTTGGCCAACCCTAGAGCGGGAGTACTTGTTTCTGACATACTGACCTCTGCCATGGGTTGGCCAACCCTAGAGCGAGAGTACTTGTTCCTGACATATTGACCTCTGCCATGTGTTGGCCAACCCTAGAGCGAGAGTACTTGCTCCTGACTTACTGACCTCTGCCATGTGTTGGCCAACCCTAGAGCGAGAGTACTTGTTCCTGACATACTGGCCTCTGCCATGAGTAGGCCAACCCTAGAGCGGGAGTACTTGTTTCTGACATACTGACCTCTGCCATGTGTTGGCCAACCCTAGAGCGAGAGTACTTGTTCCTGACATACTGACCTCTGCTACTTTTAAAGACTGTCTCTGAGCAGGCCTGCCGATGTATGCTGGTTTTCATTCTTACTTGATGTTATTCAACTCAGCTGATAAATTAGACACATGTGCAACTCTTGGGTATCTTTATTGAGGAAACGTTTCGCCACACAGTGGCTTCGTCAGTCCATACGTAGGAGAAACTTGAAGAACAGGAGGAGAATGAGGTAATCAGTCCCTCAACCTTGAGTCGATGTGTTCAGTCCATCAATCTTGAATAGAATACTAGTATTCTATTCAAGATTGATGGACTGAACACATCGACTCAAGGTTGAGGGACTGATTACCTCATTCTCCTCCTGTTCTTCAAGATTCTCCTTTGTATGGACTGATGAAGCCACTGTGTGGCGAAACGTTTCCTCAATAAAGATACCCAAGAGTTGCACATGTGTCTAATTTATCAACATGTCGGTTCTTTGAACCATTCATCTTCAACTCAGCTGTTGACCTGCACTATAATAAATGTACAAATTTCTTCTGATTATTTAACTGTTTGAAAATACGTGAAAGATCTAATTAAACATTCATATCTCTGTTTATTTCATCCTTGTCATAGATTATTCTGAAATGACTCTGTCAAGTGATTTACTTTATTAATACGATCCACGGAACTGGCTCCTGTTGGGCAAGATGTGGACTCACGGATTAATAGCGTGCCATTTGTAGAAAGAAAGAGGGGCTTATCTGCGAGCTTGGCCCTATTGTTCGTGATCCTGGTCCACGGAACTAGATAAAGCATTGCAGTAGAATTTCACTCCGGTTTTGTTATCTTGTCATTTGGAAATACGCAATGATGGGCTTCCTCTGTTAATCATTTGTTACCATCCCTCCTTTTTGAATCTCATTGATGTTTGCTCTCTGGTTCTGGGAAAATTGATTTTGTTGTTTAGAGGATATAGCTGCCGAGCAAAAGATGTCTCCAATATTATTATTTTGAAGACGTAAGAGTTTCTGGATTGTTGCAGCGTATGTGCTGTAATCGGCTTCACTGAATTAAAGATGATTAACTCCACCTCATTGCTAACTTGACATATGAAGCAGAAATATCTCGCTTTTTTGGTTTTGTCCATCTATCACGGCTGAATAAAGCATGGTTGCCACACATTCTCTTTTTCTGTTCTCACGAGAGTGAGTGAGAGAGAGAGAAAAGAGAGAGAGAGAGAGAGAGAGAGAGAATTCTTCATAAGAACTCGTGCAGACTGGTTCACAAAAGTTCACTGGGTTGTAATGAAGTCTCAGCCACAGCCGAATACCTATGGTGACCCAGAGATATCGGATAGTTTGTTACTATAAAAGACTAAATGTTGTTTTCTTGTTTTTCCATAACTGCTGTGTAAGAACCTCACCTAACATAATCGTTATTTATTGGGAGAAAGAAAGAAAAATACCTCTTTAATTAGTTTAACTATTCAACAATTCGTAGAGTTGTCCAAAGGCTCATCATGTCTGGCAGGTAAGGAACCACCGTTTGCTCATAGAGAGCTAGCTCTAGTTGGTCTAGAGACACATTTGAGGTTAGAGGTCTTCTGTCTCTTACCGTTGAAAGCCAACTCACACATACTGCCATTCTAATACTGCAAATTCTGTTAATTAGCGGGAGGGGTGGTTAATAATTGTATGGCAGGACATGTCGCATACACAGTTTGCAGAAGAGAGTATGATATTCCTATTATTTTATTTTTATTAACACATGGGCCATCTCCCACCAAGGCAGGGTGGCCCGAAAAAGAAAAACTTTCACCATCATAAAACTGCAACATTAACACCCCTCCTTCAGAGTGCAGGCACTGTACTTCTTATCTCCAGGATACAAGTCCGGCCTGCTTTCTGGAAGTCAAAGCTTCTATCACACAAAACTTCCTTCACCCCCTCCCTCCAACCTTTCCTAGGATGACCCCTACCCCGCCTACCCTCCACTATAGATTTATACACTCTCGAAGTCATTATATTTCGTTCCAGCATCTCTACATGTCCGAACCACCTCAACAACCCCTCTTCTGCCCTCTGAATAATAGTTTTGGTAATCCCACGCCTACTCCTAATTCCCAAGCTACGAATTCTCTGCATTATATTCACACCACACGTTGCCGTCAAACACGGCATCTCCACTGCCTCCAGCCTTCTCCTTGTTGCAACATTCAACACCCATATTTCACACCCATATAAGAGCGTAGGTATAACTACACTCACATTCATTTCTTTGCTTCCATGGATAAAGATTTTTGTTCCCACAGACTCTTCAGTGCACCACTCACTTTTTTCCCCCTCATCACCTTTATGATTCACTTCACCTTTCATAGACTCATCTGCTGACACGTCCACTCTTGAACATCTGAATATATTCACCTCCTCCATACTCTCTCCCTCCAATCTGATATCCAATCTTTTGTTACCTATTCTTTTGTTATCTTCATCACCTTAATCTTTCCTATATCCACTTCTAATTTTCTTCTTTTACATACCCTTCTAAACTCCTCCTCCAACCTCTGCAACTTCTCTTCACAAAGATCAACTGTGACAATTTCTAATTTGTGTTAGATTCTTTATCTTTTAATCCCACACCTCTTGCCAACACCCGAGCATTCACTTCTCTTACAACCTCATCTATGAATGTATTGAACAACCATGGTGACATCACATATCCTTGTCTAAGGCCTACTTTTACTGAGAAATAATTTCCCCTTTCTACTATATACTCTAACGTGAGCCTCACTATCCTCGTGAAAACTCTGTACTGCTTTCAGTAACCTTTGCCAAACATTCGCATCACCTGTTACATTGTCTCCATCCCTATCCATCCATAAATGCCACAAAAACCTCTTTTCCCTTATCTATATGCTGTTTACCTATGTGTTTCACTGTAAACACTTGGTCTACACACCCTCTACCTTTCCTAAAACCCTCTTGTTCATCTGATATCCTACTCTCTATCTTACTCTTAGTTATTTCAATAATAACTACCATACTCTTTACCAGGTATACTCAACAGACTTATTCCCCAATAATTTTTGCACTCTATTGTGTCTCCTTCGCTTTTATACAAAGGAAATATGCATGCTCTCTGCCAGTCTCAAGGTACCATACCCTCTTCCACGTATTTATTAAATAAAAGCACCAACCACTCCAAAACTATATCCCTACTTGCTTTTAACATTTCTATCTTTATCCCATTAATGCCAGCTGTCTTACCAGCTTTCATTCTGCCCACTGCCTCACGAACTTCCCCCACACTCAGAACTGGCTCGTCCCCACTCCTACATGATGTTATTCCTCCTTGCCCTTTGCACGAAATCACAGTTTCCCTATATTCATCATTTAACAATTCCTCAGAATAATCCCTCAATCTTCCAGATACCTCTAACAATCCATTTAATAACTCTTCTCTCCTATTTTTAACTATCAAATCCATTCGTTCCCTAAGCTTCCACAACTTATTAATCTCACTCCAAAACTTTTTTTTATTTTCAACAAAATTTGTTGATAACATCTCACCCACTTTCTCATTTGCTTTGAACCTGATATTTGCGACCTTGATAGTTCTTGTGCGGTGGTGAGTTCTTTTGGCTTCTAATGTACCGGCCTCTGTCACTTGTCATTCTCTGAGCAGTAGTGCTTACTCCTGATACACTAGTCCCTGCGGCTAGCAAGTCCATCTTTGAGTGGGAGTTCTTAATCCTGCCTCTCCAGTGTGTAAATCAGTCTCTTAACAGGAATACTTGTTCCTGACATACTGACTTCTTCCATTCTGAAGTAAGTCCCTCAGCAGGACTACCATTATGAGCCAGTCTCCATTCCGACTTACTTGCTGTTGGTCCTTACGGTTAGTGCAGGCCAACAGCTGTGGCCTGCACTATGGTTATGTCGCGAGGCATTGATAGTTGACTCCTGATACGACATACATGTTTTTCTCCTTACCTTGTTAAAATGGTCCTGTTAGAACCCATACCTTGTTAAACTGTTCCTGTTAGACCCCGTACATTGTTAAACTGGTCCTGTTAGACCCCGTATCTTGTTAAACTGGTCCTGTTAGAACCCATACCATGTTAAACTGGTACTGTTAGACTTCTTCCCTTAGTTTTTTCTTGCAACACTATCCAGTTAACAAAGGTTACAGTCATATCCTAAAAACTTGAAAGATCATATTAAAATAATATTAAATCTCTCATAAGACTCGCTTTACTTCATTACGATTGCCGATACAGATTCTTATCAGGCTGGGAGATGGATTCCTGGTTTTGACAGGGTGCGATTTCTAACAGGGAGCAACATAAATAGTTAAGATATAATCAGTATTAATTGAGTGGGTGAAGTTGTAGCTTGTATGCCGTCGTCGATTTCTATCTGTCCTGTAAATTCCATGCTATTTTCCCATATTTATGTTATATTTCCCGTTAGCAAGCCAGCAGCAGCTGGAAGGAGTTTGAGAATCTGGAGAATGTACTCTGCTCTTCTCCACAAAACTTTTACACCAGGATAATTTATGACAGTTCTCAACAGATAGCTCTGCCTGGTGCATGATCTATGTAGGATCGCTGGTTGAGTGGTTAAGGCGCTGTGAACATTGTCTCTTGCGCAGGAGAATGTGTAGCAGGATCTAATCCCGGCTGGCCGCAGTTTTGTGAATGATTCAATTCCACTTCTTTCTGGGTTTCATTATTCCCTCCATCTGTCTCTGTTTGCCTCCCTCATATATATATATATATATATATATATATATATATATATATATATATATATATATATATATATATATATATATATATATATATATATATATATGCAAAACAACCACTCTGAAAAAATAGAGAAATTCCAAGCGCTTTCGTGACTACTCACATTATCAAGGAACTATCATAGTTCCTTGATAATGTGAGTAGTCACGAAAGCGCTTGGAATTTCTCTATTTTTTCAGAGTGGTTGTTTTGCATATTCCGAAATCACCTGTTTACTGTGATCTTATTGCATATATATATATATATATATATATATATATATATATATATATATATATATATATATATATATATATATATATATATATATATATATATATATACATATATATATATATATATATATATATGTCGTGCCGAATAGGCAGAACTTGCGATCTTCGCTTAAAAAGCAACGTTCATCTTGCCATATTGGATAAGCAAAAATTTGTGTATGCAATAATTTCGCCAAAATCATTCTGAACCTAACGAAAAAAATATACTTCACTGTGTTTGTTTAGTATTAAATTACTGTAAACAAATTTAAAATATATTTAATTGGGTTAGGCTAAAATAAATTGTTCTTGTTATAATAAGGTTAGGTAAGTTTTCTAAGATTCTTTTGGTGCAAAATTATAAATTTTTACATTAACCTTAATGGAAAAATATATCTTTAAACTTATAAGAGAAATTTCAGATAGGACTTAATTTTAAATGAGTTCTTGCTAATTGACCAGTTTTACATATTCGGCACGACATATATATATATATATATATATATATATATATATATATATATATATATATATATATATATATATATATATATATATATATATATATATATATATATATCGTGCCGAATTCAATCCTACGTAGCACGGTCATGCACGCTGGAAGTCAAAGTCCTTCGCCCACAAAACCTCCTTTACCCCCTTCTTCCAACCTTTTTGAGGACGACCCCTACCTCGCCTTCTTTCCCCTACAGACTTACATGCTCTCCAAGTCGTTCTGCTTTGATCCATTCTCTCTAAATGACCAAACCACCTCGAAAAACCTCTTCAGCCCTCTGACTAATACTTTTTTTTAACTCCACACCTTCTCCTATTTTCCACACCGAATTCTCTGCATAATTTTTACACCACACATTGCCTTTAGACAGGACATCTCCACTGCCTCCAGCTGCCTCCTCGTTGCAACATTTACAACCCAAGCTTGACACCCATAAAACAGTGTTAGTACCACTATTTTTTCATTCATTCCCTTCTTTGCCTCCATTGATAACGTTTTTTGTCTCCACATATATCTCAACGAACCACTCACCTTTTATCCTTCATCAATTCTATGGTTAACCTCATCCTTCATAAATCCATCCGCTGACACATCAACTCTCAAATATCTGAAAACATTCACTTCTTCCATACTCCTTCTCTCCAATGTGACATCCAATTTTTCTTTATCTAAATCATTTGATGCCCTCATCACCTTACTCTTATCTATGTTCATATATATATATGTGTGTGGACCAGGTGTTTACAGTGAAACATATAAGTGAACAGTATTTAGATAAGGCTAAAGAGGTCTTTGTTGCATTTATTGACTTGGAAAAGGCGTATGACAGGGTGGATAGGGGGGCAATGTGGCAGATGTTGCAGGTGTATGGTGTAGGAGGTAGGTTACTGAAAGCAGTGAAGAGTTTTTACGAGGATAGTGAGGCTCAAGTTAGAGAATGTAGGAAAGAGGGAAATTATTTCCCAGTAAAAGTAGGCCATAGACAAGGATGTGTGATGTCACCGTGGTTGTTTAATATATTTATAGATGGGGTTGTAAGAGAAGTAAATGCAAGGGTCTTGGCAAGAGGCGTGGAGTTAAAAGATACAGAATCACACATAAAGTTGGAGTTGTCACAGTTGCTCTTTACTGATGACACTGTGCTCTTGGGAGATTCTGAAGAGAAGTTGCAGAGATTGGTGGATGAATTTGGTAGGGTGTGCAAAAGAAGAAAATTAAAAGTGAATACAGGAAAGAGTAAGGTTATGAGGATAACAAAAAGATTAGGTGATGAAAGATTGGATATCAGATTGGAGGGAGAGAGTATTGAGGAGGTGAATGTATTCAGATATTTGGGAGTGGACGTGTCAGCAGATGGGTCTATGAAAGATGATGTGAATCATAGAATTGATGAGGGGAAAAGGGTGAGTGGTGCACTTAGGAGTCTGTGGAGACATAGAACTTTGTCCTTGGAGGCAAAGAGGGGAATGTATGAGAGTATAGTTTTATCAAAGCTCTTATATGGGTGTGAAGCATGGGTGATGAATGTTGCGGCAAGGAGAAGGCTGGAGGCAGTGGAGATGTCACGCCTGAGGGCAATGTGTGGTGTGAATATAATGCAGAGAATTCGTAGTTTGGAAGTTAGGAGGAAGTGCGGGATTACCAAAACTGTTGTCCAGAGGGCTGAGGAAGGGTTGTTGAGGTGGTTCGGACATGTAGAGAGAATGGAGCGAAACAGAGTGACTTCAAGAGTGTATCAGTCTGTAGTGGAAGGAAGGCGGGGTAGGGGTCGGCCTAGGAAAGGTTGGAGGGAGGGGGTAAAGGAGGTTTTGTGTGCGAGGGGCTTGGACTTCCAGCAGGCATGCGTGAGTGTGTTTGATAGGAGTGAATGGAGACAAATGGTTTTTAATACTTGACGTGCTGTTGGAGTGTGAGCAAAGTAACATTTATGAGGGGTTCAGGGAAAAAGGCAGGCCGGACTTGAGTCCTGGAGATGGGAAGTACAGTGCCTGCACTCTGAAGGAGGGGTGTTAATGTTGCAGTTTAAAAACTGTAGTGTAAAGCACCCTTCTGGCAAGACAGTGATGGAGTGAATGATGGTGAAAGTTTTTCTTTTTCGGGCCACCCTGCCTTGGTGGGAATCGGCCAGTGTGATAATAATAAATATATATATATATGTCGTGCCGAATATGTAAAACTGGTCAATTAGCAAGAACTCATTTAAAATTAAGTCCTTTCTGAAATTTTCTCTTATACGTTTAAAGATATATTTTTTCATTAATATTTAATGTAAAAAATTTAAATTTTGCACCAAAAGAATCTTAGAAAACTTACCTAACCTTATTATTAAAAGAGCAATTTATTATATCCTAATCCAACTAAATATATTTTAAATACGTTTACAATAATTTAATACTAAACAAACACAATCAAACATATTTTTTTCGTTAGGTTCAGAATGATTTTGGCGAAATTATTGCATACACAAATTTTCACTTGTCCTATATGGCAAGATGAGCGTTGCTATTTAAGCCAAGATCGCAAGTTGTGCCTATTCGGCACGACATATATATATGTATATATATATGTATATATATATATATATATATATATATATATATATATATATATATATATATATATATATATAAATATATATAAATATATATATATATATATATATATATATATATATATATATATATATATATATATATATATATATATATATATAAGAATAATAAAAATAGGAAGAAGAAGAAGAATTTGAAAAACAAGAATACCGGAAACAATTAAAACACTTAAGTGAATGTTACCCCCCTCCCCCCACCAGAAAAGGAACAAAAGAGCGCCCCTGAAGAACGGCAGTAACTACAAGCTTACCAATTACATCAAAGGTGAATTCGTCGGTGCCGAGACGATTACGGACAAAACAGCGGTATTGGCCGAAGTCTCTGGCTCTCCGCATCTGGACGGTGAGCACAGACCTCCACACACCAGTCTCCTGTGTAAGTGCAACATATTCAATCTCTACTAAAGGAATTAATTTACTGTATTTACAAGTTTATTATATTGCAGGACACAGTGAGAATTGGGAGTTTCAGGAGGAAAGGAACTAGAAAGAATATTGTTTTATTATTATTATTATTATTATTATTATTATTATTATTATTATTATTATTATTATTATTATTAACATAATATTATTAGTAGTAATAAAACAACTAAATAATGCAAGTTTATATATCAGATTTGTGGGAGGGAATATGGACGAAGTGAATGTATTCCAGAATCTGTAAGTGGATATGTGGCAGCAGATGAGTCTATGAAATAAGAGGTGAATCATAAAATTGTTGATAGGAAAAAGGTGAGCGGTGCAGTGAGGAGTCTGTGGGGACAAAGAACGTTATCCATGGAAATAAAAAGTGGAATGTTTGAGTACATAGTAGTGAAGCATGGTTGGTGAATGTTGCAACAAGGAGAAGGCTGGAGGCAGTGGAGATGTCATGTCTGAGGGCAATGTGTGGTTTGAATATAATACAGGGAATCTCTAGCTAGGAGATTAGGAGGTGAATGGTTTCTAAAAGGATTATCCAGAGGGCTGAGAAAGGATTATTGAGGTGGCTCGGAAATTTAGGAAGAATTGAACGAAATATAATGATACTGTAGGTGTATAAATCTATAATGGAAGGAAGGCAAGATAGTGATGGACTGAATGATGAAGAAAGTGTTTCTTCTTTTACGGGTCACGCTGCTGTGATGGGAAACGGCCGATGTGTTAATAAAAAAAATATTGTTTTTATAAAAAGAAATAATGATAATAATAATATTAATAATAAATGTTATTATTATTATTAAGAATAAAGATAAGTCAACTCAAATCGTATTGACACGATTGTAAACAAACCATACCACGGGCGGGGTTAGAACTCGCGATCAGAGTCACAAAACTCCAGACCAACGCGTTAGCCACTGGGCCAGCTGGCTACAATAAGATTCATCCAATTAGGTGTATTTCTAATGCGTCGATCTGGAGTTTTGTGACTCTCTGATCGCAGGTTCTAACCCCGCCCGTGGAATAGTTTAATAAGGATAAATGTTACTATTTTCAAGAAACCAACTTTTAGAGAGGATGTGTCAGTCTTTTTTGGACTAGAATGAAGTCACAGTTGTACAAGGGAAGAAGAGATCATAATGCATGTTGGGAACAGTGAGAGAGGAAAAGAAGGAAGTAATACTACTGTGACTACTACCACTACCACTACCACTACCACAGTCACTATCACAGCCATTACCACTACCACTACTACAGCCACTACCACTACCATTACCATTACCACTACCACAGCCACTACTACAGCCACTACCACAGCCACTACCACTACCATTACCATTACCACTACCACAGCCACTACTACAGCCACTACCACTACCATTATCATTACCACTACCACAGCCACTACTACAGCCACTACCACAGCCACTACCTCTACCATTACCATTACCACTACCACAGCCACTACTACAGCCACTACCACAGCCACTACCACTACCATTACCACTACCACTACCACAGCCACTACCACAGCCACTACCACTACCATTACCATTACCACTACCACGGCCACTACTACAGTCACTACCACTACCATTACCATTACCACTACCACAGCCACTACTACAGCCACTACCACAGCCACTACCACTACCATTACCACTACCACTACCACTACCACAGCCACTACCACTACCACAGTCACTACCACAGCCACTACTACAGCCACTACCACTACCATTACCACTACCACTACCACAGCCACTACCACAGCCACTACTACAGCCACTACCACTACCATTACCACTATCACAGCCACTATCACAGCCACTACTACAGCCACTACCACTACCATTACCACTACCACAGCCACTACCACAGCCACTACTACAGCCACTACCACTACCATTACCACTACCACTACCACAGCCACTACCACAGCCACTACCACAGCCACTACTACAGCCACTACCACTACCATTACCACTACCACTACCACAGCCACTACCACAGCCATTACCACTACCACAGCCACTGCCACAGCCATTACCACTACCACTACCACAGCCACTACCACAGCCACTACCATAGCCACTACCACAGCCACTACTACAGCCACTACCACTACCACTACCACTACCACAGTCACTACCAATTTACTGTTACTTCTAGCACCTTTTCTACTCCTACTTCTATTACTGCTACTTAAACTATAACTACTGCTGCTATTTCTACTACTACTACTACTACTACTGCTGCTGCTACTACTACTACTACTACTACTACTACTACAACCATTGCTACTACTACTACTACTACTACTACTACTACAACCATTGCTACTACTTCTACTACTACTACAACCATTGCTACTACTACTACTACTACATCAACCATTGCTACTACTACTTCTACTACTACTACTACTACAACCATTGCTACTACTACTACTACTACTACTACAACCATTGCTACTACTACTTCTACTACAACCATTGCTATTACTACTACTACTACAACCATTGCTACTACTACTACTACTACTACTACAACCATTGCTACTACTACTACTACTACTACTACAACCATTGCTACTACTACTACTACTACTACAACCATTGCTACTACTACTACTACAACCATTGCTACTACTACTACTACTACAACCATTGCTACTACTACTACTACAACCACTACTACTATTACTGCTACAACCATTCCTACTACTACTACAACCATTGCTACTACTACTTCTACTACTACTACAACCATTGCTACTACTACTACTACTACTACTACTACTACAACCATTGCTACTACTACTACTACTACTACAACCATTGCTACTACTACTACTACTACAACCATTGCTACTACTACTACTACTAGTACTACTACTACAACCATTGCTACTACTACTACTACTACTACTACTACTACAGCCATTGCTACTACTACTGCTACTACAACCATTGCTACTACTACTACTACTACTAATACTATTACTACTACTACTACTACAACCATTGCTACTACTACTACTACTACAACCATTGCTACTACTACTACTACTACTACTACAACCATTGCTACTACTACTACTACTACTACTACTACAACCATTGCTACTACTACTACTACTACTACAACCATTGCTACTACTACTACAACCATTGCTACTACTACTACTACTACAACCATTGCTACTACTACTACTACTACTACTACTACAACCATTGCTACTACTACTACTACTACAACCATTGCTACTACTACTACTACTAATACTACTACTACTACTACTACTACAACCATTGCTACTACTACTACTACTAGTACTACTACTACAACCATTGCTACTACTACTACTACTACTACTACTACTACTACAGCCATTGCTACTACTACTACAACCATTGCTACTACTACTACTACTAATACTACTACTACTACTACTAATACTACTACTACTACTACAACCATTGCTACTACTACTACTACTACAACCATTGCTACTACTACTACTACTACTACTACAACCATTGCTACTACTACTACTACTACTACTACAACCATTGCTACTACTACTACTACTACAACCATTGCTACTACTACTACTACTACAACCATTGCTACTACTACTACTACTACTACTACTACTACTACTACTACTACTACTACTACTACAACCATTGCTACTACTACTACTACTACAACCATTGCTACTACTACTACTACTACAACCATTGCTACTACTACTACTACTACAACCATTGCTACTACTACTACTACTACAACCATTGCTACTACTACTACTACTACTACTACTACTACTACTACTACTACTACTACTACAACCATTGCTACTACTACTACTACTACTACTACAACCATTGCTACTACTACTACTACTACTACTACTACTACTACAACCATTGCTACTACTACTACAACCATTGCTACTACTACTACTACTACTACTACAACCATTGCTACTACTACTACTACTACTACAACCATTGCTACTACTACTACTACTACTACAACCATTGCTACTACTGCTACTACTACTACAACCATTGCTACTACTACTACTACTACAACCATTGCTACTACTGCTACTACTACTACTACAACCATTGCTACTACTACTACTACTACTACAACCATTGCTACTACTACTACTACTACAACCATTGCTACTACTGCTACTACTACTACTACAACCATTGCTACTACTACTACTACTACAACCATTGCTACTACTGCTACTACTACTACTACAACCATTGCTACTACTACTACTACTACTACTACAACCATTGCTACTACTACTACTACTACTACAACCATTGCTACTACTACTACTACTACTACTACAACCATTGCTACTACTACTACTACTACTACTACAACCATTGCTACTACTACTACTACTACTACAACCATTGCTACTACTACTACTACTACTACAACCATTGCTACTACTACTACTACTACTACTACAACCATTGCTACTACTACTACTACTACTACAACCATTGCTACTACTACTACTACTACTACAACCATTGCTACTACTACTACTACTACTACTACAACCATTGCTACTACTACTACTACTACTACAACCATTGCTACTACTACTACTACTACTACAACCATTGCTACTACTACTACTACTACTACTACAACCATTGCTACTACTACTACTACTACTACAACCATTGCTACTACTACTACTACTACTACTACAACCATTGCTACTACTACTACTACTACTACAACCATTGCTACTACTACTACTACTACTACAACCATTGCTACTACTACTACTACTACTACTACAACCATTGCTACTACTACTACTACTACTACAACCATTGCTACTACTACTACTACTACTACTACAACCATTGCTACTACTACTACTACTACTACAACCATTGCTACTACTACTACTACTACTACTACAACCATTGCTACTACTACTACTACTACTACAACCATTGCTACTACTACTACTACTACTACAACCATTGCTACTACTACTACTACTACTACTACAACCATTGCTACTACTACTACTACTACTACAACCATTGCTACTACTACTACTACTACTACTACAACCATTGCTACTACTACTACTACTACTACAACCATTGCTACTACTACTACTACTACTACAACCATTGCTACTACTACTACTACTACTACTACAACCATTGCTACTACTACTACTACTACTACAACCATTGCTACTACTACTACTACTACTACTACAACCATTGCTACTACTACTACTACTACTACAACCATTGCTACTGCTTCTACTTCTACTATGACTATTACTATTATTGTCTTTTT
>NC_091295.1:3477788-3535288 GCF_038502225.1 Cherax quadricarinatus
GAATCATTGACGATTTATTTATCACTATGAACCCATTTTTTCCTACCCTATACCATATATGACTCCTATTACCGTCCCCTCCTCCTCCTCTCATCCCGATTTTACCCATCACCTTACCTAAACCATGTACTTATTCTCAGTGAGACGTCTGATCTAGGTACATCTGACTGGAAGATTCAAATGTGCTATTCAAGTGTAGTATAATGTAGTATAATGTGCTGTAGAACACAAGGAAAATGGATAAAGGAATTCTTAAAGAACAGTCATTTTAAATGTTAGGGTAAATGGGAAGTGTGGTATTAGACTAATTATATTGTATTTAAGTTACCAGCAGCAGAGGATCAAATCCTGGGTATTGTTTTTAGAGACATAATAAAACTAGTGAAAGATAAAAGATCAGAAAGTATAAAAGTGAATAAATACACTGGTAGACGAGGTTCCTTCCTAAACAAAGTCCCGTCACTGGCTGAGATTTATCAAGTATTTGATAAATCACAGCCTTGGGATGATCGTTATGGAAATACACTTGCCTATATTTTTTTCAGGACTCGTTGAAATTAAACTTTACGCATTAGCAACACATCTAGAGCTGAAATCCTCCCTAAAACTAAACAGCGTTGCTGAGGATGTAGCCAAAGTCCAAATGAGTAGACTTCATTTTCCTCAGCCGCAAGAAGTCCTTGATACAGTGCCTCTCTTGAAACTCAACCGCAAGCTATTGATGCAGGATGGAGTAGAAGAACAACTGTATTCACGGAAAACTTACGTTCGTCAAAAAGTATAATATGAATCGTTCATATTAAATCTTCACTTGAAACAGTTTCTCGCTTTTAAAAAATCTAAATATTTCACTACAAATAGTTATTAGAAGTAAAGAAAATGAATTAAAGATAAAGGTTTAATGTTCTCCATAAACTCTAACTGGTTAGTAGAAGAGAAAAAATGAAAAATAATAAAAAATATAATATTATATTAGTATTTGAAAAAATTGAAGAGGAAGACTTCCTAGCACCATTTACAGGGAGAACAAAATACTCAAACTATAAATAAGAAAACGTGCAGAACAACTTGGAATTTATTCTTCACTGAACAGAAAAACCAGCAGTACAACCAGAGGCATCTATAAATGTACTACAAAATATAAATTACAGAAGACGGAACATCACGTGATATGCACGAAACTCACTGAGAAGAATTTACAAATAGGTAAATTCCCGAAAAATGGGAGATAGAGTTAAAATGAGTTAAAATGAGAAACGAATCATCAAGCTGGAAAATGTATGAATGTATATTTGTTCCTGGAATATGTAAAAAATACCATAGGAATTGATGTTTTTAGGTTATGGAAAACTATAAAGAAGTAAAAGAAGGGAAGAAAATTTTAAGCTGTCTTATAAAGAAAATGATCCGGAATTTAAACTCAAGCTATTTCTGTTCCTTGATATCCATATGAACATATTAGTGGAATATGAAGACTGGTATAAATAAAGATTTCCTCCAACATCTTGAGTGACGAATTCAACAAAATGTTTACATCATCCATTTAGCCGAATCATCGATTAGTCGATGAAACGTTAAAGGTGAACCACGGATTATGAGATCTACCCCGGAAAATATGGGAAACAGTTGAAGCCAGGAATAGTGTAACTACATGCATGTACAGTATATCTCCGCATCTCTTAAAACTGATCGATGAAACTATTATAGAAAATTTCCAAATCAATCATTCCAATAAGAACGGTGATCCCTGTATCGAGAATAGGCATAAATTCTACATGTAAAGCGAGGCTCATATTTACACGGTGTGTCAGTACAAGTTACGAGGACTCGCTAGTCGAGCGTAACACTTTCTCGACTGCGACACTAAAACAGACAAAGTCTCTTTCTGTAATCAGTTAATGGCTCCGGGGAACACCGTTCCAGTTCCTCTTTCCACATTGGAAAATGAGTTTTACAGAAATTAGAATTATGAAACTTGCGAGAGAACCATAGACTGTGAGTGGAACTTCGAAAGTTCTCCTGCAATTGTGCATATTCAGGAAACAGAAATGACCAGTATTTCTTCAAAACACTTGGTAGGTTCAGGTTTCACACGATAGTAACGATAGGAACGCACAGATTGAAGCATATGACAGGAGCGTAGTACCTCTGTGGATGATTTCTCTTTTCTAGCTTACTAAACCTGACAAGAAATATACCTACCAGGTACATTTCTGTCTACCAGTCCACTACACATGACAGGTCAGTAGTGTCTACCAGGGCTGTTTCTAATTACATAACTACTATGTAACATACAGGTTTGTTTCTTTCTACCGACTTACTACTTATGAAAGAACGGTAGTATCTATCAGGATTATTTCTGTCTTTCATCCTTTTACATACGACAGGACGGTAATACCTGTGAAATGTTTTCTTCCACCACTATACGCTCAACCCGCATGGATCATAAAGCATTTGACAGTAGTACCAACCAGCGTTGATGCTTTCTGCTCACCTTCTACATAGGATTGGAAGATAGTACTAACTAGTGCTATTTCTACCTACCAACCTATTTCATGACTTAACGATAGTATCTAGCAGAATGGTTGCTGTCTACCGTCTTATTACTGATCCTGGAAGAAATGAATCACTTTTCGCTTCATCAGATTTCCTTTGTCAAGGAAATTTAATTAGGTGAATTTCTCAACTCCAAGGTTTTAATTAGGTGTTGGAATATTTCTATTGATTTGTCAAGAAGACGAGGTGTAGAAGAATACTTTAATCGGTTCATTAACCTTCAAGGTTTAAAACCCAGGGTAACATAAGGAAGCTAAGCCGGGTTGCTTATTTTCCTGGAGATCCTTAAGTCCACCCAAACTATGCGACACACATCATTCGATAAATTATAATGTTTATATTTACTGTTAGATAAAGAAGGACTACTGTAATTAGAAAAGATGCAATTCATCTCACTTCATCCATTACTGAATCCCATTATTGAATCATTGATTACTGAGGATAAAGAAAAAATTATACAGTTCTGTTACTGGCTGACTGTCTCATATTCAGAGACTGATTGACTCTCACATGTCATACTACAGAAAAACTTTTCTCATTAGTATCCCGGCTTAGTCTCTTTAAGTGGTAGCCTGACTTTTAATTTTTTTCCTTCAAACTTTTCATTTATATCATAAGAACGCTGTTAAACTGTAGCTAGAGAAGAATTCATATAACTACTGGCTTGTGTAAGTGCTATTCGAATTATTTCAGGATTTCTGGGACTACCTAAATAACTGGAGAGAGCCTCTTATCAACAGATTATGCATAACAGCTTTATCTCTTCCTTGTCCTTTTAAATTATGTTCATAGAATTATTGGAATTATTGAGAGGTACTATAGAATTATTGTTCATGGTGGGATATTGAGATAACGGTTGATATGGTTATTAGTGTGTAGGAGTCAATTAGCCGATGCAATTGTTTAAATGTTTTTTTTTCCTCCATGAAATATACTAACTATGCCTCGTGCCTATGAGCTCGTGGGACAGACTTGGAGAAAAAACTGGAAGAGAGCAAGTTGTATATGCAACAGTCTCGTGGTAGGTGAGTTCTTGATTCTTGAGAGCTGGCAATTTCTAGGTGGCAGAAGAGGGTAGGCTGGTAGGAACATCAGAGGGCAGCAGACAGGTGGGAGCTATTGTACTATATGAGGAAGCAGGTTTGCAGTGGGGCCGTTTTCAAACATCTTGAAGTTGCTCCTGGAGAGGTGGTATAGTTTTGTCTTGTTGGCAAAAGTGAAACGAATAGGCTTGATGAACTAAAGAACTTGGGTGAGTGTGAAGTGAAGAGGTGATTTGCAGGCATACTTGACTGTTCCTGCACCGAGGCCTTTGTAGAATTCAGAGCAGGTCATGGTGTCAGCATTCGAGGGAGAGGTGTACAAAGTAAGGTTTTCCCAAGGGGGTGTGCTGGAGTCGTCGCTATCTGCTTCGTTTTCGGATTCGTCAGAAGATTCTGGTACAATTGTTTCTAAAGTGATTGTATCGAGAGGAGGCAGAGAATCTAGAGTATTTGTGGTCTGGTTGGTTGTCGGTGGTTGTTGAGAGATGGTAGTGGTCATTAGGGGTGGCTCAAGAGAGGTTTTTTGGGGCGGAGTCAGGATTTGGGTCTGAAGTTGATGTGAAGTTAACGATGTTTGGGATAATCTTGGGGAAGTCCTGTGATAGTGGCGAGTCAGGAAAGCTAAATGTCGGCATGTTATTAAGACGGAATAGTTCGTTAATTGCAGTGCTGAATGTGCCTGGATTTGCTACATTGGCGAGGTGCGCATGCATCATGTTGTAGAGCACCTTCGAAGGAGCAGCGTCACTGAGTGCAGAGAGGGAGTTGCTGGGTAGAGATGACTGCTGTGCGGCTTGGAGAATTCTGGCGGTGTCCGAATGGAGTTTTGAAATGGCGGCATATGTCGGCGATTTGGGGCTGTTCTTCTTGGTTTCTACTTAAATTTTCTTCGTCATTACTTTTCTTAGTGGGCATTTGGCAGCAAGGATATGATGAGTACCCTTGCAGATAAGACATGTTAGAATAACATTGGTGGTGGTGCAGCTTTGAAGTCATGACCTTCTTTTCCACAGGTAGAAGAGAATTTCTTGTCTTTAATGGGAGAGTTCTTGGTTGAGTGTTGATAAGAGTAACAGTTCCAACAGGGAGAGACATGGGCGAAACGCTCAGGTTCTCGGTGGTGTGGATGTATGTTGTAATATGAGATAGCTAGTCTATTAGAGAGCGCTTGAGCAGCCATATCTATGTTTGAAAAGGTGATTTTGATCATAGATGAGGCATTGTGAACTCGTGTGATGGTGTCTACAGAGGCTCAGGTGTTCTCTTCAGTTCATCCGATGGTAAGGATGTGATTATCTTATCCAATCATTAAACAAAAACTGAACGTTTCGCCAGCAAGGAGAGAGACGGTGAACTGTCGGTCTCTCAGTGTATTCACTGCAGTGTCGTCCATAAGTTTAGCTGCTTCATTGTCGTCGGTACAGACGACAATAAAGGAGTCATTGAGTGAATAGATCGCTGTGAATTTAAGCAGTAGGCAAGTCCTCATAGCTGCACCAAGGGCTAGTTTAGTGGAATCAGTCATAACACCACTGGCTGGTTTGATCTTAACACGATGTGCGAACATGGTCGAACAGGTAGAGGTTCCCCTCCCCAACAGGGATCGTAGGGAGACTGTGATGATGAGAGTAGGAGCTACTGCGACTGAACACCGCAAGCTCAGAGAGAGCGGCGAGTGATGACTAGAAAATTCCTGTTTTGATCTGCTTCAAATTTATGGTAATGGAGAGTTTTTGTAAATGATAAATTTACGTTCTTATTGGGTGTATAACTCCCATATGGCCAATTTTAATTAATAATGCTGGTGATTCTTAATCCCATTCCCTATTCCCCAGGTGCTATATGACATCTGATTAAAATGTATTAATTGTAAACGACATCAGTCTTCACTGATGGATGTATCGTATGAAAACGAAGGAACATGTCATGTATCGAAATTGTGTGGATGCAAATTATGGTAGATTGTGTGTAATAGTTTGACAATACATCTTCTGATCAACTTTAAACTATTAGTAGTTATGTGTTTTTCTCAAAGGCAACAGTCCTTGTGTTTGTTGTAATGCGTCAATTTTATTAGTCAAATTCGTTTGTGTGTAATAATTGAAGAAAGTCTCTTCTGACCAAAAATAAGTCACAGAGTTTTGCTGTATTTTTTCAAACCAAGGCATGTCAACATATAGTTTTTATATCTCTATAAGATCTGAGTGTCCTTATGACCATTGTTAAAAATCTGTATATGTTGTTTGTAGATGAATGGTTCAGAGAACCGACATGTTGATAAATTAGACACATGTGCAACTCTTGGGTATCTTTATTGAGGAAACGTTTCGCCACACAGTGGCTTCATTAGTCTGATTACCCCATTCTCCTCCTGTTCTTCAAGATTCTCTTTCGTATGGACTGATGAAGCCACTGTGTGGCGAAACGTTTCCTCAATAAACATACCCAAGAGTTGCACATGTGTATATGTTGTGTTCACTAAGTAAGCATAAATCTTACACAGTTTCTTAAATGCTAGTCACTTTTAGAGCAAATCTTCGATTGATTTTTTGTCTAAGGCCCCAATTTTTTTAAGATACTAGAAAAATTTAAATACTTCTTCAACTGTTCTCTGCTGATAACGTGATGATACATTTCATTATGCTGTATACAAAGATTAAAAATGAATAAAAGACTTCAGTTATTGGTGGCTGAAATATTTCAGAGCAAAATTCCCTCCAAAACTACTATATGGCCGCTCCAAAGAAACATATTAATGTTGGCACCATTAAAGTGTTTGATCCTGACTTGATATATTCTTGACTGGCCAACAAAAAAGCTAGGCTACATAAAGCTTATTGTGCTTTGTAATTATAAGATTTTAGCTTTCTATTGCAACTATATGATTTGAATTAGACTTGGGCTCTGTGTGTCTTAATTAACCATTTCTTTGAAGAAATTTGAATATTAGTCTCCAGGTGATGTGAATGTCTCTTCCTTTTCACTGTGAAATCTTCAGTGTTAATATTCAACCGCAGTAACAAATGTGTTGCAGTGAGACACCTGGAGTTGGGGTAATGCAGTACGAGGATAAATTTCTCGGATCACCCAGCAACCAAAATAATTCTAGTTATAATAATATTTGGTTTTGTGGTATTATTTGATAATTTTGGCAGTGAAGATTATATCTGGGTGCAACCGGTTGCAGAAAGATTTCTTGAGCAATAACTGTCAGCAGTAGAAGTTCAGAAAAGATAAGCGTAAACTGGAAATAAAACCCAGAATTACGGCAAATACCCAAGACCGTTAAGATATTCGCCACTAACTCCAATTCAACATCGATCCAATGAATCCAGAATCTTACCCAGAGAACATTGTGTACTTTATTATAGGTATGATATGCATAGATTAAAAAGACTTCAAATATTTGTGGCTAAAGAATTTCAGAAAAAAAAATCCCTACAAAATTACTAGAATGGCCGCTGCAAAGAAACATTACTGTTGACACCAGTAAAGTGTTTGATCCTGGGTTAGTATATTCTTGCTTGATTGACCTACAAAAAAGTTCTCGTGAAATTAATGTAAATGGCTCATGAGTCAGTACCAGAAGCAAGTTCTATGTTTAATAATTTGAGAGAGATGAGAAGATGAAAATCCAAATAAAATGTGGACAATGCTATATTAAGTTGTATCATTCTCAAAATATGGACTTTCCACACTATTTCGCGGGGTATTATAGAAAATGTATATAAAAAAAGGTTTATATTTAATGTCAGTTTACGAGTTTTGTTCTGAAACAAGACGCATATTAAAGATTAAGACACTTATGCAACATATGGGAATCTTTATTCAGGAAATGTTTCGCCACACAGTGGCTTCATCAGTCCGATACAAAGTAGAAAGGTGTAAGGACCTTAGTTTGAGGTAATCAGTCCCTCAGCCTGGACTGATGAAGCCACTGTGTGGCGAAACGTTTCCTGAATAAAGATTCCCATATGTTGCATAAGTGTCTCAATCTTCAACTTGTCGGTTTTTCAAACCATTCATCACAAGACGCATATTAGTCCTGAAGAGTAGCCAGGACAGAAAAGGAGTTAGAGAGGTGTGTATCATAACTGGATGAGCGGCGGCTGTAGCAAGACGTCAAGGTTTGGTGTTTGTGTAAGTGGGGGGCGGGATATGATTTAGGTTAAGTTTATGCCATAGGTTGGTTAATAATTTCTGTATGTACTCAACTAATTTTACCTGTAGGGCCCTAGTGTGCAGAGGCCTGTGTAGTGATGAGTACAGATAATGTTTTGCGTGCAAGCTTAGAGACTGGCAGTAGAGGGGGGGGGGTGTCATGGAGCCTCCCTCCAAAAATGTATAAATTAGACACAGCCAGTTGGAAACATAGTAGACACAGCCAGTTGGAAATATATTAGACACAGCCAGTTAGACACATTAGACGAACAACTGAGTGAGACGTTTCGAGATCCTAGCAATTGTTGGATAGTTGTCTTGGAGCCAGGTTGAATTAATTAGTGTTTTTTTTTTTGTTATGCTTAGGCTGTAGGTTGTGTTGGGATTTTATTGTACCCTCAAGATGGCCATGGCATGGCCCTGGCATGATCATGGCCGTCATAGTTATGTGGGGCCTGTGTGATATGTGGCGAGCACAGAAGTAATAGATTTTTACCTGCAGGATGGAAGCTGGCAGAGGGGGGAGGGGGATGTGGAGACCTTATGGTAGGTATATGTAATTTTCATATTTCTTAATTTTATTTAACAGTGTACTAATTCATTCATTCATTAGAGGTTTGCCGGTACTTCCGGCCCGGGTCTTCTCCATATGGTGACCCGGCTGTGGCCCCCGAAAAATTTGTTTATGTTAATCTCCAGGGTTTGTTACCTGGACCTCAGCAATGAGAGTGGCTACTCTCACCGCTGGGCAACGGCGACCAGTGCAGTGTACTAATGTGTTATTTTGTTATATGCGGAATATGTGTTATTCTGTAATATGTAGAATATGCGTTTTATATATTATGTAGAATATATGTATATTTTTCTAAGGGTGAGTATACATGTCCTTTCTGATAAACAAAACTAAAGTATTGACCACCTATTCAACATTTTATGTACATTATGTTTATGTATTTCGAACTTGTCAGAAATTACTTTTATTTGTCAGTTAATATAACATACGATTTCACAGGGTTTCCTAAGTGTTCCGGTTAAAATGAAGATCCTGCATCATGGAACTGAAGTCTACGGAGTTCAAGACTTGCTTTGTATCCCCTGTCTGCAGTAGTAGCTATGATGTCTCAGTCCATGTCTTTCAAGGGGATGTCGAACTGTCTTTCCTCAGTCTTTGTATTCATTTTCCAACATATATTAAACTGATTTCTTGTTGTTTGGAAAACCGACACTATTTCAGGTAAAGAAATCATTTATTGCTGTATCGTCTCGCTCACAAGAAGCTGCGGTAAATCTCTTACTGAGCAGAGGTAGCCGAAGTAGTGTCTAAGTTAGTTAGTTAGTTTAATATGTTTATTATGCACCCCATACCCATCCAGTGGGCGGTAGTCAAAAGATTACAGAGGTACATAATGGGTCCAGGGACTGGGCCTCAAAGTTTTGATAGCTGAGCAAGTTACAGAGGTAATGAATTCACAATTTACAATGTAGTGTCTAACTAGTGGCATATGTGTGCACTTAAAATGTAACATTCTGATCTTGGGAAGTGAAAATGTCCATGTCGCTTGTAAACTAAATAATATACATATTAATCACCCCGAATATGATAAATGTTTGTGAGTTTTGGTTAGTTAAAATCTGAAGCCAATT
Source organism: Cherax quadricarinatus (assembly GCF_038502225.1). Lineage (NCBI taxonomy): Eukaryota > Metazoa > Arthropoda > Malacostraca > Decapoda > Parastacidae > Cherax > Cherax quadricarinatus. The sequence goes on from NC_091295.1 coordinate 3,487,193, forward strand.
CAGTTGTGCATAAAACTAATATGTCAATAAAGCTAATAGATATGCTCTGCATCATCAGTAATAATAATAATAATAATAACTGAAACTCTAAAGGTTGTATTTCATTTAAATAAAGTGGTACGATATTAATAAGAATTTAGAGCACAGCGCGGTTCTCCATACTTTGGAACGTACATTAATGCACCGGAGAGATGACAAAGGTAATCCCTTGTGTTAGAAGATTTTTCCTACTAACAGAACAGGTAAAGAATTCTCGAAAAATGTGGTTGAAGTAAACAAATGGAAAACGTGAATAAATAATGCATTAAAAAAATTATCCCTTCAGGATTAGCAGCAATGCCAATATTATTTTTATTTTATTATTATCACACTGGCCGATTCCCACCAAGGCAGGGTGGCCCGAAAAAGAAAAACTTTCACCATCATTCACTCCATCACTGTCTTGCCAGAAGGGTGCTTTACACTACAGTTTTTAAACTGCAACATTAACACCCCTCCTTCAGAGTGCAGGCACTGTACTTCCCATCTCCAGGACTCAAGTCCGGCCTGCCGGTTTCCCTGAATCCCTTCATAAATGTTACTTTGCTCACACTCCAACAGCACGTCAATATTATTATTATAATAATAACATTTTGGGGGAAAAGAGGTAAACCCATTTATGTAACACGGCACCGAAGGCACTTAGACTCGATTCAAGGAACTGGAGCACAAGTCCAATTCCTTAAATCAAGAATCCCTCACTAGCATCAAGGAACATCCTAGAGGTCACTCACTAATATTCGTAAATCTGAAAACCTTTACGAATACCATTACTTAAAAACTGCTCACCTTTACTCCAAACACCTGACAGTAACTATGCAACTAGAATCGTTCATAAGTAAGGCGTAACTTGTGGCATTACCTTGTGTGGTGAATATTCAGCCTATCAAAAAATATGGTAAGTCCGTTATACATAATGAAGGTCCATTGAAACACGTTAAGGAAAGAAAATGACAGGAAAACAAACTACATTTGAGGACTAGAGACTGAAAGATGTAAAACGGCTGGTGGTAAACCCTTGATTATCATATATTTGTGTATCGTTCAGTCACTGTATTGTACCTTTTTTGTTATTTAACCGTGATTGTCTTGCTGAAATCATTAACGAAGACAAAGTAAATTATTCAACTGCGTCCAAGCATAGAATACAGTGGCGTCCCTGGCATACATCAGCTCGTCTAAGGTCATAAGGTAACACTAGATGGTGATGATAGCGCTCTTACTCCTAGTGCTGAATAAGTAAAACTGGTCAATTAGCAAGAACTCATTTAAAATTAAGTCCTTTCTAAAAATTTCTCTTATACGTTTAAAGATATACTTTTCTCACTTGTGTTAATGTTAAAATTAATAATTTTGTACCAGAATTATTAATTTTAACCTTAGTTTAACAAGCGCAATTTAATATAACCTAATCCAACTAAATATATTTTAGAAAAAATTACAATAATTTAATAATAAACAAACTCAATGAAATATATTTTTTTCGTTTGGTCCGGAATGATTTTTGCGAAATTATTGTATTCACAAATTTTCGCATGCCCATTGAAGAACATCAGTAAATTTGTCAGGCAGGAACGACCTCTCGTGAACCTATGCTGAGATTCATTAGTCAAATTATGCTCTTCAAGGTGACTTCTAATAATGTCAGCTATAACTGATTCTAATAACTTGCCCACTATAGATGTCAGGCTTATTGAACGGTAATTTGAAGGAATGGACTTATCTCCTGTTTTGAATATAGGAACCAAATTAGCCATCTTCCACAACTCTGGCACAACACCAGAGTTGTGGAAGATGGCTAATGTGGTTCCTATATGTTGATGATATTTAGTGTCTTATGCCTAAGAATGTAGATATATATAATTTCCTTGTTAAATTAAATAGCTTAGCCCATTCTATAAACTTCACTGTTGAGTTTGAGGAAAATAAATAACTCATTACCTTTTCTAGATGCTTTAATTATTAAGGGTAATAATGACTTCAAATTTAAAATTTGTAAAAAAAACTACAAATAACTGTTCCTATGTACACTATTATTCTTCACATCAAGAGTTAAACTGTCTGTTTTCTCATCAATGTTTTTGAGAGCTTTGAGTATTTGTAGTGGAGAGTTCATAGAAGAAGAAATATCCAAAAATTTACGAAATAGTTAATGATCTAAAATACCCAAGAAACGTAATTGATAAATCTTTTAAGATTGCTAGAAATACTTTTTACAATACTAAAAGGGACAACCAAACATATTCAACTAAAAATATGTTGGTTCTCCCTTACCATGAAAACTTGATTGATATGCCTTCTCTCCTTAAGACTTGTAATTAAAAATCTTGATACAGTAAATAAACTTTTGATTAAGAATTCTCCCAAAATGCTGGCGGATGTGTCAATAAGATTCCTTGTAAAATTTGTGATAAAGTTTATTACGGTCAATCTGGTAAAAGTCTCGAACTAAGATTAAAACAACATAAATATAGCATTAGAACTGGACAAGATTCCAATGCTCTATTTATTCATGTGAGAAATTTTAACCATCCAATTGTTTTTCAAAAAGTTGAGAAAGTTGTATCAAGCAAGTCCATGGTCGACAGGAATATAATTGAATCTTGTCTCATAAAAAGCAGTTTTGAAAATAATATGAATATTTCCTTTGGTTTATATAAATTAGATTCATTTATAATTAATAAAATTTGGGAAGAATTTAATAATGTATTGGACAAATAGTAAATCTTATTTCAAGGGTACAGTGCTTTGTTAGTGGGATGTCGTGGGGTCCTGCCTAGTTGGGGCCAACAGGCCTGCTGCAGTGTTCCTTTCTTATGACTAGGATGTCATCGCGCGTCAGGTGTTGCTTTGTTGTGGGATGTGATGGTGAGGTGTGGTCTCGACCTTTCTATACCTTCCTTTGATGTATTGTTTTTATAGTTCCTTGATAATGTGAGAGGTCTGTCACAGTGGTTGTTTTGCATATTTTCAAATCACCTATTTACTGTGATCTTATTGCATATATATATATATATATATATATATATATATATATATATATATATATATATATATATATATATATATATATATATATATATATATATATATATATATATATACGTGTGTGTGTGTGTGTGTGTGTGTGTGTGTATGTGAGTGTATGTGTATGTTGTAACCCCTGAATGGATTGCAATAATTATTATGTATATATATAATTATTATCTTTTCATATAATTTTATATTGCTTATATTTGCGATAATAGCTAAATCGTAAATGTATTGCTTTATATTGTTATTTGACTTAGCTTCCTTTGGTTAGGTAGGATGTAACATATGTGCTCACTTCAAGTCTTGATTGTCTAACTACTGTAATTATCGCTCCTTGCTCGTTACTCTGCCGGCTTCTGTTTGTGCTCCAGCTGTCCATGGAGCTATCACGTGATCGAGGGGGGTGTCCTCACCTCGCCTGAAGTATTCAGTCTGGTCTAGACTCTCTTGGTGGTTGGACAGATTGTCTGTCTCATTACTCTTGTTAGTTCTGTAGAACTCTGTTCACAGAACATTGTATAGACTTAGTGATTTTCGACGTTGTATTGAGGTTGTGTGTCGCATAGACACTCTGAGCAACTCAGGTTCTGAGCTGTAGCTTCTGACCTAATGTTGCAACCCCTGAATGGGTTGCAATGATTATTATGTATATATATATTAATTACTTTTTCATTTAATTTTAAATTGCTTATATTTGCGATGATAGCTAAATCGTAAATGTATTGCTTCATATTGTTATTTGACGTAGTTTCCTTTGTTAGGTAGGATGTTACATATTATGTGTTCAGTTCAAGTCTTGATTGTCTGACTACTGTAATTATCGCTCTTTGCTCGTTATTCTGCCGGCTTCTGAGCTGCAGTTGTCCATGGAGCTACCACGTGATCGAGGGGGGGTGTCCTCACCTCGCCTGAAGTATTCAGTCTGGTCTAGACTCTCTTGGTGGTTGGACAGATTGTCTGTCTCATTATTCTTATTAGTTCTGTAGAACTCTGTTCACAGAACATTGTATAGACTTAGTGATTTTCGATGTTGTACTGAGGTTGTGTGTCGCATAGACACTCTGAGTAACTCAGGTCCTGAGCTGTAACGTCTCACTTAACTTGTACTGGTATCTGTGTATTATCACAGTCGGGGATTTTCTTATGCTGAACTTAGATTCAGTAGTATGGGAGTTTTGTGACTTTTGTGGAGGATCTGCTGATGGTCCCCACTTAGTGTCGTTATATTATCTCCTTGATCCTGATTGTGTCGCAGTTGCTTGTTGTATTGCTATTGGGCTTAGCATTCTTTTTATTGTTCAAGCAGACTGTTCTGGTTGCCAGTCGGTCAAGAAGTTAGTTTATGTGAGGACTTTGTCAGTCACTTGTTTAAGTCTAGTCGAGTCATGAGACAGAGAACTACTTAGAGCACTTACACACATACACAAACTTATTTGTACATATTTGTAATATCTTATTAAATGTTAATGTACCAGACGGTACTTAAGAATTATAAATGTGATATGTGCTTTCAGCACAATAATACTGTAAACGAGAGATGTGATATTATTTTGATTACTGTGATTAATTTAATTTAATTTAATTTGATAATATACCTCTAGACAACTTAATGATTAATAAATTTATTAAATTTTATTTTCTCTAGTTAGTAGCCTACCAGTTGTAATCCTGAAGCACTATTGAATCATAATGAATTCTAATGGATAATTGGACAAGGATACTGACTACTTGTTACGAAAACTCAGTAACAGGCTGGATGCTAGAAGGGCAGTCCTTTCTAGTATTCACTGGAGATTTCTAAGCTTTTAGAATCGCGTTTTTTGTAACACCTAACTTGTACTGGTATCTGTGTATTGTCACAGTCGGGGATTTTCTTATCCTGAACTTAGATTCAGTAGTATGGGAGTTTGGTGACTTTTGTGGAGGATCTGCTGATGGTCCCTACTTAGTGTCATTATATTATCTCCTTGTTCCTGATTCCGTGTCGCAGTTGCTTGTTATATTGCTATTGGGCTTAGCATTCTTTTTATTGTTCAAGCAGACTGTTCTGATAGCCAGTTGGTCAAGAAGTTAGTTTATTTGAGGACTTTGTCAGTCACTTGTTTAAGTCTAGTCGAGTCTTGAGACATAGCAATCTACTTAGAGCACTTACACATATACACACACACTTACTTGTACATATTTGTAATATCTTATTAAATGTTAATGTACCAGACGGTACTTAAGAATGATAATGTGATATGTGCTTTCAGCACAATAATACTGTAAACGAGAGAAGTGATTATTCTTATTTTGTTGATATTGATTTGATTTAATTACATAATATACCTCTACACTTAATAAATTTATTAAATTTTAATTTCTCTAGTTAGTAGCCTACCAATTGTAATCCTGAAGCACTATTGAATCATACTGAATTCTAATGGATAATTGGACAAGGATAATGAATACTTGTTACGAAAACCCAGTAACAGGCTGGATGCTAGAAGGGCAGTCCTTTCTAGCATTCACTGGAGATCTCTAAGCTTTTAGAATCGCGTTTTCTGTAACAAATGGGGGCCTGTCCGGGATGCTCTTGATCGAAGGTGTTGGAGAAATTGTCCAGTTTGACATACTAGTACTTCTGTGATCAAACACTTTGAGTACTTTCCTAATCTGAAGACTTTGAGTTTAGTCTTGTACAACATATCAGGTGGATGTATGTACCTGATTGAGTCTCTTGATCCAAGGATATGGAAATACTGTTTATGAGTTCCAGCTCTAAGACAACCAACACTAAAATTCCTATTAGGATTAAAGTTTCCAATAATCACTCTCTCGTAGTACAATTATTTTCGTGATGTATGCCAAAGTGAAACAATTGATACTCTGACTTTGTCTGAGTTAAGTACATTAAAACTTCAGACGTGTTGGCGAGTAGCCAAATATCTCGGTGTGACGTATAACAGGAATTACACCGCAGAAACTGTCAGAGCATTAATTAAAGATATATTGTTTCCTGCTCATACAAAGATGACTGAATATGATTCAGATTCAGAAAGCCTAGTGTCACAATTAGGAAGTATGACTCTATTTGATTACTTAGAAGAAAGAGCAACTATGGCAGAAGTGTCTGAGCCTAGTGAACCTCCGCTCACACCTTCCCGCCTCACTGACACTATAGTACAGGGTGTAGCTGAAAGGATGACTCAGCCACATACTAGTACAGTGAATGCTACACCTGTATCTACTTATCATAGACCAGATCTAGACTCTCTAGGGACGGTTGGACGAGGTGCCCGACCTAAGGATCGTCCAGAAAGACATGTTAATTTCCCTACTCCTCTATTACCCTCTGGACCTATCTCTCAGGAACAGTTTGAGAGGTTTGAACACCTCATTATGTTGCAGACTGCACAAATAGAGGCACAGAGGAAATTGAACGAAGAAGATTTCCAGAGAGAAAATGTTCGTCTTGGAAGACAACAGACTGATAGATCACAGGACACATTTAATGCACAGAAAGCTGCATCCATGGTTCCTAAGTTTTTTGAGAGTGACTTAGACACCTATTTTGATGTGTTTGAGAACCAGGCACATGCTTTGAACTAACCACGTAAGCACTGGGCTACCTTGTTGCACACAGCTTTGACAGGAAGAGCTCAAACTTGTACTGCTGCTTTACTATTTGCCAAGTACATTAGTTATGATGCTGTCAAACGAACTATTCTAGAGACATATAACTTGTTGCCTGTAAGTTATCAAAGTGCATTTCGTACGTTACAACGACGACAAGATCAAACTTGTGTAGAGTTTGCTCGTGAGAAAAAAGTTGCATTTGAGAGGTGGTGTAGATCTGCCAAGTGTAACAACTATGACAGCCTTGTTCAGTTGTTACTACATGAAGAGTTTAACAACTGTATGTCTGCTGACATACAAGAATATCTGATCGATTATACTATGTCGGATATTCTGGAAACTGCAGCATTAGCAGACAATTACGAGATTTCTCACAAACTTGTACGTACTAAAACACAAAGAAACAAGGTAACTAAAGATTGTCCTAGAAGTTGGCAACCTAAATCAGCAGCTCATTGCCGGCCTGATGTACCTGCTACTGTAACTTCTTGTACCTTTACCAGGAAAACTCACAATCCTGAATCTGTCTCTGTGGCTAGACAGAAATCTGATATCGAGAAGAAGAAAGTTAAATACAGAAAAGGACATGCTAGAGAGTATTGCTATAAGTTAGAATGAGATACTTCTCGCCCCCACTTAAGTCGTATCCTCTTCCGAGCAACAAAGGCACCAAAATCATAGTAATACCTCTGATCCTACTGTTTTAGATAATATTACTCAGGATAGATGACTAGCGTCAGAAAGTGTATCTGACGAAAAGATTCGTTCAGCGATGAGTCCTTACTTTTCGAGAGATAAAGTAGGTTTTGACGAATCACATCTGAGATAATTACTTTCAGAGACACTGGCAGTTATCTCACGTTATTAAGAGAAGATGTACTGCCCATAACTGATGATACCTACTGCAAGATAGATGTATTGTTAGAAGCCTACAGTGGGGCTGTTATAAAAGTACCTCCGCACAAAATATACATTGAAACAAGCTTTTATACTGGTTATATTTCAGTGGGTATATCCAGTGGTGTATTTCCCATCAGGTCAGTGGACTTGTTGATAGGGAATGATATCCTTCATGCTGGTATATGTAAGGAACCACTTGTGATTGATAATAACACTGATGGTAATTATGCCATTGAAGCTTGTAAAGAGAAACCTATTTTATTTCCTCTCAGCACAATTACTAGAGCTATGTCAAAGATACAACAACCATCCTTGTCTCCTGTTGAATTAGTGGATGACAATGATTTGGGCTTGAATATGTTGTTTAGTGATGCTCTGTGCCCAGGATCATTAACACTAACTCCCCCCTGTCATCAACCTAGTCAGGACACGACTGACGTTAAATTTCTAACTCATGATGATTTAATCAAGGATCAGTTTGTTGATCAGTCACTGGAAAGACTGAGAGATATAGCAGTTACTGAGAGTGAAGCAAAGGATCTCGATAATTGTTACTATTATAGTAACGGTGTACTGATGGAGAAAAATACATGCAAGTTGTCAGCTGATAGTGTTTCCACCACAGTCAAGCATCTCGTAGTGTTACCAGTTACACTTCGTGAACAAGCCATTGATTTTGCTCACAATAGTCCCATAGGAGGACATTTGGGTGTCAAGAAGACACTTGGTAAACTGGCAAAACATTTTACTTGGCCAAAGATGAAGGAAACAGTAGCTGATCAAATGCGACGTTGCCACATGTGTCAGGCAAGTGACAGGCAAGCCAGCGCACACACCTCCATCTACACCTCTCACTACGTTCATTAGCAAAGTTCAGTTCATCTGGACTAGAGATTGTTCAGACTTGTTGAAAAGGTTGAAGCATCTGCTTTCCTCTGCTCCAGTGTTGAGTCCTAATTTCAATCTTCCCTTCTTTTTACATATAGATGTGAGTATTATGCAGTGGGTGCTGTGCTGCTCCAACAGTCAACATCCACTGACATTCTACATCCTATATGCTGCTATTCATCTAAACTTAAACGACACCAGAAAAATTATGCCACTATTGAGAAAGAGGCTCTAGCTCTTGTGGTGTCCTTGTGGTGTCCTTGGCACTTCCCCATTTAAAATTTACGTAATTTTATGCCCAAATACCTTTGGTTACTTGCTATGTCAAATTCAGTAAAGTAACTTAATCCCTCCAGCCCATATTAACTATGTATACTCATGTCATGTCTAATTATTATATTTATATATTCACAGTAATGATGAGATGTGTATGAGGAGGAGACATAAGTTGAGTGATGAGTGGGTAGTGTCGTGTGGGCGATGTTACAGCGTGACGGAACACTGTCCTGCCGCAGACCCTCCCCCTTCACTACACACCTTAAGCTGTTTCATACTCAGATGTCCATACTGCATAGCATTCCACAACCACTACTTAAGAGTGGAATGCAGTCTCCACTACTATGATCGAGCCTCACAGTGCCCTACTTATCTGCGCTAGCCTGCCTCTACACTGATGCACATAACCACGAGTATGCAGAGATACGATACTGTGTACTGCCCTAGTACTAGGGGCATATCTTATTGTATATACGCTGTGAAATTATGGAAGTGCTTGGCACAAGATTGACTCTTATATTATTTTTATATTAAAGTGTTAGTAATATAACCTGAGTAATCAGTAATGTGAAAGACATTAATGCAACTCCTAGTGCGACCGTTTGTCGTGTTGGGGGGTGTTGCAACCCCTGAATGGATTGCAATGATTATTATGTATATATATAATTATTATCTTTTCATATAATTTTATATTGCTTATATTTGCGATAATATCTAAATCGTAAATGTATTGCATTGTATTGTTATTTGACTTAGCTTCCTTTGGTTAGGTAGGATGTAACATATGTGCTTACTTCAAGTCTTGATTGTCTAACTACTGTAATTATTGCTCCTTGCTCGTTACTCTGCCGGCTTCTGTTTGTGCTCCAGCTGTCCACGGAGCTATCACGTGATCGAGGGCGGGTGTCCTCACCTCGCCTGAAGTATTCAGTCTGGTCTAGACTCTCTTGGTTGTTGGACAGATTGTCTGTCTCATTATTCTTGTTAGTTCTGTAGAACTCTGTTCACAGAACATTACATAGACTTAGTGATTTTCGACGTTGTAATGAGGTTGTGTGTCGCATAGACACTCTGAGCAACTCAGGTCCTGAGCTGTAGCTTCTGACCTAACTTGTACTGGTATCTGTGTATTGTCACAGTCGGGGATTTTCTTATGCTGAACTTAGATTCAGTAGTATGGGAGTTTGGTGACTTTTGTGGAGGATCTGCTGATGGTCCCTACTTAGTGTCGTTATATTATCTTCTTGCTCCTGATTCCGTGTCGCAGTTGCTTGTTATATTGCTATTGGGCTTAGCATTCTTTTTATTTTTCAAGCAGACTGTTCTGATACCCAGTTGGTCGAGAAGTTAGTTTATTTGAGGACTTTGTCAGTCACTTCTTTAAGTCTAGTCGAATCTTGAGACATAGCGACATAGCACTTACACACATACACACAAACTTACTTGTACATATTTGTAATATCTTATTAAATGTTAATGTACCAGACGGTACTTAAGAATGATAATGTGATATGTGCTTTCAGCACAATAATACTGTAAACGAGAGAAGTGATTATTCTTATTTTGTTGATATTGATTTGATTTAATTACATAATATACCTCTAGACTTAATAAATTTATTAAATTTTAATTTCTCTAGTTAGTAGCCTACCAATTGTAATCCTGAAGCACTATTGAATCATACTGAATTCTAATGGATAATTGGACAAGGATACTGACTACTTGTTACGAAAACCCAGTAACAGGCTGGATGCTAGAAGGGCAGTCCTTTCTAGCATTCACTGGAGATCTCTAAGCTTTTAGAATCGCGTTTTTTGTAACAGTGTATGTGTATGTGTGTGTGTGTGTGTGTACTCACCTAGTTGTACTCACCTAGTTGAGGTTGCGGGGGTCGAGTCCGAGCTCCTGGCCCCGCCTCTTCACTGATCGCTACTAGGTCACTCTCCCTGAGCCGTGAGCTTTATCATACCTCTGCTTAAAGCTATGTATGGATCCTGCCTCCAATACATCGCTTCCCAAACTATTCCACTTACTGACTACTCTGTGGCTGAAGAAATACTTCCTAACATCCCTGTGATTCATCTGTGTCTTCAGCTTCCAACTGTGTCCCCTTGTTACTGTGTCCAATCTCTGGAACATCCTGTCTTTGTCCACCTTGTCAATTCCTCTCAGTATTTTGTATGTCGTTATCATGTCCCCCCTATCTCTCCTGTCCTCCAGTGTCGTCAGGTTGATTTCCCTTAACCTCTCCTCGTAGGACATACCTCTTAGCTCTGGGACTAGTCTTGTTGCAAACCTTTGCACTTTCTCTAGTTTCTTTACGTGCTTGGCTAGGTGTGGGTTCCAAACTGGTGCCGCATACTCCAATATGGGCCTAACGTATACGGTGTACAGGGTCCTGAACGATTCCTTATTAAGATGTCGGAATGCTGTTCTGAGGTTTGCTAGGCCCCCATATGCTGCAGCAGTTATTTGGTTGATGTGCGCTTCAGGAGATGTGCCTGGTGTTATACTCACCCCAAGATCTTTTTCCTTGAGTGAGGTTTGTAGTCTCTGACCCCCTAGACTGTACTCCGTCTGCGGCCTTCTTTGCCCTTCCCCAATCTTCATGACTTTGCACTTGGTGGGATTGAACTCCAGGAGCCAATTGCTGGACCAGGTCTGCAGCCTGTCCAGATCCCTTTGTAGTTCTGCCTGGTCTTCGATCGAGTGTATTCTTCTCATCAACTTCACGTCATCTGCAAACAGGGACACCTCAGAGTCTATTCCTTCCGTCATGTCGTTCACAAATACCAGAAACAGCACTGGTCCTAGGACTGACCCCTGTGGGACCCCACTGGTCACAGGTGCCCACTCTGACACCTCGCCTCGTGTGTGTGTGTATGTGTGTATGTGTATGTGTGTGTGTATGTGTGTATGTGTGTGTGTGTGTGTGTGTGTGTGTGTGTGTGTGTGTGTGTACGCACCTATTTGTACTCACCTATTTGTGGTTGCAGGGGTCGAGTCACAGCTCCTGGCCCCGCCTCTTCGCTGATTGCTACTAGGTCCTCTCTTTCCCTGCCCCATGAGCTCTATCATACCTCGCCTTAAAACTATGTATGGTTCCTGCCTCCACTACATCCCTTTCTAGGCTATTCCATGGCCTGACTACTCTATGACTGAAGAAATACTTCCTAACATCCCTTTGATTCATCTGAGTCTTCAACTTCCAATTGTGACCTCTTGTGTCTGTGTCCCATCTCTGGAACATCCCGTCTTTGTCCACCTTGTCTATTCCGCGCAGTATTTTATATGTCGTTATCATGTCTCCCCTGACCCTCCTGTCCTCCAGTGTCGTCAGGCCGATTTCCCTCAACCTTTCTTCGTAGGACAATCCCCGTAGCTCTGGGACTAGTCTTGTTACAAACCTTTGCACTTTCTCTAATTTCTTGACGTGCTTGACTAGGTGTGGATTCCAAACTGGTGCTGCATACTCCAGTATGGGCCTGACGTAGATGGTATACAGAGTCTTAAACGAATCCTTACTGAGGTATCGGAACGCTATCCTTAGGTTTGCCAAGCGCCCGTATGCTGCAGCAGTTATCTGATTGATGTGTGCCTCAGGAGATATGCTCGGCGTTATACTCACTCCCAGATCTTTTTCCTTGAGTGAGGTTTGCAGTCTTTGGCCATCTAAACTATATTGTGTCTGCGGTCTTCTTTGCCCTTTCCCAATCTTCATGACTTTGCATTTGGCAGGGTTAAATTCAAGGAGCTAGTTGCTGAACCAGGCTTGTAGCCTGTCCAGGTCTCTTTGTAGTCCTGCCTGATCCTCGTCCGATTTGATTCTTCTCATTAACTTCGCATCATCTGCAAACAAGGACACTTCTGAGTCTATCCCTTCCGTTATGTCGTTCACATATACCAAGAACAGAACAGGTCCTAGGACTGACCCCTGTGGAACCCCGCTTGTCACAGGCGCCCACTCTGACACCTCGTCGCGTACCATGACTCGTTGTTGCCTCCCTGTCAGATATTCTCTGATCCATTGCAGTGCCTTACCTGTTATGTGTGCCTGGTCCTCTAGCTTTTGCAGTAACCTCTTGTGAGGAACTGTGTCGAAGGCCTTCTTGCAGTCCAAAAATATGCAGTCGAGTCACCCCTCTCTCTCTTGTCTTACTTGTGTCACCTTGTCACAAAACTCTAGTAGGTTTGTGACACAGGATTTTCCTTCCCTGAAACCGTTCTGGTTGTCAATTATACACTTGTTTCTTTCCAGGTGTCCCACCACTCTCCTCCTGATGATCTTCTCCATGACCTTGCATACTATACACGTTAGTGATACAGGTCTGTAGTTTAGTGCCTCATGTCTGTCTCCCTTTTTAAAAATTGGGACTACATTTGCCATTTTCCATACCTCAGGGAGTTGCCCAGTTTCAAATGATGTGTTGAAGATCTTTGTTAATGGCTCACACAATATCTCTGCACCCTCTTTAAGGACCCATGGAGAGATGTTGTCTGGTCCCACCGCCTTTGAGGTGTCAAGTTCGCATTGCAGCTTCTTCACCTCCTCCTTGGTTATATGTACCTCATCCAGCACTTGCTGGTGTGCCCCCCAGTTCTGATTTCTTTGAGTCCTACTGGTTTCCACTGTAAATACCTCTTTAAATCTTGTGTTGAGTTCCTGACAATCCTCTCGGTCGTTTCTTGTGAATTCCCCATCACCCTTCCTCAGTCTGTTTACCTGGTCCTTGACTGTTGTTTTCCTCCTGATGTGGCTGTACAACAGCTTCGGGTCAGTCTTAACTTTTGATGCTATGTCATTTTCATATTGTCTCTGAGCCTCCCTTCTTATCTGTGCATATTCGTTCCTGGCTCTTCGGCTGATTTCTTTATTTTCCTGAGTTCTCTGTCTTCTGTACCTTTTCCATTCTCTAGTACACCTAGTTTTTGCCTCCCTACACCTTTGGATGAACCAAGGACTCGTTCTGTTCTTCCCATTATTTCTGTTTCCCTTGGGAACAAACCTCTCCTCTGCCTCCTTGCATTTTGTTGCTACATAGTCCATTATTTCTTGTACTGGTTTTCCTGTCAGTTCCCTCTCCCACTCAATGTCTTGAAGGAAGTTCCTCATGCCTGAGTAGTTCCCCCTTTTGTAGTTTGGTTTTTCCCAGCCTATTACTGCTACTCTCTCCACTTGGAGCTTAACTATGTAGTCGAAGCACAGAACCACATGATCACTAGCTCCCAGGGGCCTTTCATACATGATACCCTCGATGTCCGAACTACTCATGGTGAATACAAGGTCCAGCCTTGCTGGTTCATCCTCTCCTCTCTCTCTGGTAGTGTCTCTAACATGTTGATGCATGAGGTTTTCCAGTACCACATCCATCATCTTGGCTCTCCATGTTTCGGGACCCCCATGGGGCTCCAAGTTTTCCCAGTCAATCTCCTTGTGATTGAAATCACCCATAACTAGTAACTTTGCTCCCCCCATGTGTGCTCTCCTGGCCACCTCGGCTATTCAAACAGCTCCGGGGAGAACCTTGAGTTTTCCCTGAGATACGTTTATTGCCTTCTCTGAGGATAAGGGTCCCCATTCCAGCTATAGAGGTGGTACCTCCCTAGATAGATATATATATATTTATATATATGTACATATATATATATATATATATATATATATATATATATATATATATATATATATATATATATATATATATATATATATATATATATTTATATATATATATATATATATATATATATATATATATATATATATATATATATATATATATATATATACATATATATATATATATATATATATATATATATATATATATATATATATATATATATATATATATATATATATATATATATATATATATATATATATGTCGTGCCGAATAGGCAGAACTTGCGATCTTGGCTTAAACAGCAACTCTCATCTTGCCATATAGGACATGTGAAAATTTGTGTATGCAATAATTTCGCCAAAATCATTCTGAACCTAACGAAAAAAATATGCTTCACTGTGTTTGTTTAGTATTAAATTATCGTAAACAATTCTAAAATATATTTACTTGGGTTAGACACAAATAAATTGCTCTTATTATAATAAGGTTAGGTAAGTTTTCTAAGATTCTTTAGGTGAAAAATTAAAATTTTTTACATTAACATTAATGAAAAATATATATCTTTAAACGTATAAGAGAAAATTTTAGAAATGACTTAATTTTAAATGAGTTCTTGCTAATTGACAAGTTTTACATATTCGGCACGACATATATGTATATATATATATATATATATATATATATATATATATATATATATATATATATATATATATATATATATATATATATGTGTATATATATATATATATATACATATATATATATATATATATATATATATATATATATATATATATATATATATATGTATATATATATATATTTATATATATATATATATATATATATATATATATATATATATATATATATATATATATATATATATATATGTCGTGCCGAATAGGGAGAACTTGCGATCTTGGCTTAAATAGCAACGCTCATCTTGCCTTATAGGACAAGTGAAAATTTGTGTATGCAATAATTTCGCCAAAATCACCCTTAACTTAACCAAAAAAAGTATATTTCACTGTGTTTGTTTAGTATTAAATTATTGTAAACAAATCTAAAATATATTTAGTTGGGTTAGGCTAAAATAAATTGCGCTTGTTATAACAAGGTTAGGTAAGTTTTCTAAGTTCCTTTTGGTGCAAAATTGTGAATTTTTACATCAACATTAATGAAAAAAATATATCTTTAAACGTATAAGAGAAAATTTTAGAAAGGATTTAATTTTGAATGAGTTCTTGCTAATTGACCAGGCAGAACTTGCCATCTTGGCTTAAATAGCAATGCTCATCTTGCCATATAGGACAAGTGAAAATTTGTGTATGCAATAATTTCGCCAAAATCATTCTGAACCTAACGAAAAAAATATATTTCACTGTGTTTGTTTAGTATTAAATTATTGCAACCAAATCTAAAATATATTTAGTTGGGTTAGGCTAAAATAAATTGCGCTTGTTATAATAAGGTTAGGTAAGTTTTCTAAGTTTCTTTTGGTGCAAAATTATAAACTTTTACATCAACATTAATGAAAAAATATATCTTTAAACGCATAAGAACAATTTTTAGAAAAGACTTAATTTTAAATGAGTTCTTGTTAATTGATCAGTTTTACATATTCGGCACGACATATATATATATATATATATATATATATATATATATATATATATATATATATATATATATATAGATATACATTGACAAAACATATTAGCATTCATGTTTATTTCCAGAAATATATGAAATAGAAACTTTGGACAACATTCTTTAACTCTCAGACAGTTGAATGTTCAGTGAATGTCACACAGATCAGTCTTCATTTCTTCCAATACTTTTATCAGTTCTCATGTAGTTGCCACAGCATGGATAAAGGTGTCACTTAAAAATTCTTATTCAATTTTGTTAATAGTAATACCTAGTTCACATTAGATATCAGCATTCATGGTAATAAACGCATTAGATTGTAATATTACTTATGAAAACATACATAAGCAAGAATCAGTGTTTGATACATTGTAATTTCCTGTCGTGCCACAAGCGTAAAAGATATCACATAATCATTACTTAAGGTGTTAATAGGGATTAATAGTGTATATTTCTGGTCTGACTGAGGCAATTACTTGATGGAAGCAGCCAATCTCCCTCACACATCACTGGAATTAACGTCCGAATGTGCGAGTGAAATGATATATAATTAAAAATGTTTCGCATAAGCTATTGTGCGCCTTGTTATGCAGTTGCTGTTACGCTGTTATATCAAATACTTTGAAAAGTACTAGTGCAGCAACTTAAGAGGTCAGATATACAGCTAAAATCCACATAGTGCAACACTGACGGGCTGCAACATCGACTTCAACGTTCGGAGTCGTTTCTGAAAAATTGTCTTGGCAGTTGACACAAACTTTCTCAAGCGAGAGAGTTTGACCTGTCGAACGACATCACCGTTAATTCTTTCTTCAGAATTACTTTAAAGTACTTACCTCTTTATTGACTACACTTAAGTAAAAATATCACTGACGTTTTTATGGTAAGTATTCGGGGTTAAATTCTCCGAGTGAATGATCTTATTATAGAGCTCAGTTTTATTAACACTATTGCAATTGTTTTCATGGTTATTGTTGTAATGTTTGTGTTTGTTATAGTTTTCAGGTTGTAATTTTGATTGTTGTTCTAGTGATTTATTTTTATGGCTTACTGACATGATTTTTTTTATGCTGCCATGGTTAGTGTTGTCTTTGTCGTTGTTGTCTTGGATCTTGCTGTTGTTTTTATTGAAATGGTTATTGTTGTAATGATTGTTGTATTATCATTGTTTTTGCAAGTGTCATGGTTATTTTTGACATGGTTACTTTTATCATTTTTTTGTTGTTATCAGTTTTGTTGTTGTCATCATTATTGTTCCCACTGTTGTTGCTGTCATGGTTAGTGTTGCCTTTGTTGTTGTCATCATTATTGTTCCCACTGTTCTTGCTGTCATGGTTAGTGTTGCCTTTGTTGTTGTCATCATTATTGTTCCCACTGTTGTTGCTGTCATGGTTAGTGTTGCCTTTGTTGTTGTCATCATTATTGTTCCCACTGTTGTTGCTGTCATGGTTAGTGTTGCCTTTGTTGTTGTCATCATTATTGTTCCCACTGTTGTTGCTGTCATGGTTAGTGTTGCCTTTGTTGTTGTCATCATTATTGTTCCCACTGTTGTTGCTGTCATGGTTAGTGTTGCCTTTGTTGTTGTCATCATTATTGTTCCCACTGTTGTTGCTGTCATGGTTAGTGTTGCCTTTGTTGTTGTCATCATTATTGTTCCCACTGTTGTTGCTGTCATGGTTAGTGTTGCCTTTGTTGTTGTCATCATTATTGTTCCCACTGTTGTTGCTGTCATGGTTAGTGTTGCCTTTGTTGTTGTCATCATTATTGTTCCCACTGTTGTTGCTGTCATGGTTAGTGTTGCCTTTGTTGTTGTCATCATTATTGTTCCCACTGTTGTTGCTGTCATGGTTAGTGTTGCCTTTGTTGTTGTCATCATTATTGTTCCCACTGTTGTTGCTGTCATGGTTAGTGTTGCCTTTGTTGTTGTCATCATTATTGTTCCCACTGTTGTTGCTGTCATGGTTAGTGTTGCCTTTGTTGTTGTCATCATTATTGTTCCCACTGTTGTTGCTGTCATGGTTAGTGTTGCCTTTGTTGTTGTCATCATTATTGTTCCCACTGTTGTTGCTGTCATGGTTAGTGTTGCCTTTGTTGTTGTCATCATTATTGTTCCCACTGTTGTTGCTGTCATGGTTAGTGTTGCCTTTGTTGTTGTCATCATTATTGTTCCCACTGTTGTTGCTGTCATGGTTAGTGTTGCCTTTGTTGTTGTCATCATTATTGTTCCCACTGTTGTTGCTGTCATGGTTAGTGTTGCCTTTGTTGTTGTCATCATTATTGTTCCCACTGTTGTTGCTGTCATGGTTAGTGTTGCCTTTGTTGTTGTCATCATTATTGTTCCCACTGTTGTTGCTGTCATGGTTAGTGTTGCCTTTGTTGTTGTCATCATTATTGTTCCCACTGTTGTTGCTGTCATGGTTAGTGTTGCCTTTGTTGTTGTCATCATTATTGTTCCCACTGTTGTTGCTGTCATGGTTAGTGTTGCCTTTGTTGTTGTCATCATTATTGTTCCCACTGTTGTTGCTGTCATGGTTAGTGTTGCCTTTGTTGTTGTCATCATTATTGTTCCCACTGTTGTTGCTGTCATGGTTAGTGTTGCCTTTGTTGTTGTCATCATTATTGTTCCCACTGTTGTTGCTGTCATGGTTAGTGTTGCCTTTGTTGTTGTCATCATTATTGTTTCCACTGTTGTTGCTGTCATGGTTAGTGTTGCCTTTGTTGTTGTTGTCATTATTTTTTCTTGGTTGTTCTTTACATTATTGTTATTACTGTTATAATTCTTGTTGTGAAGATTGTTTCCATTAGATTTGTTGACATTATTATTGTTTCATTATTGCTGTTGACACTGTCGTTGTCATGTTTTTGTTATCACGATTTTTTTTTAATTGTTATTGTTCTGATTGTTGTTGAAATGGGTATTGCTTTTATAGACGTTGTTGTCATGGTTGTTTTTGTCATAGTTTTGTTATATTCGTCTTAGCAGTCATTTATTGTTGATGTGACTGTTGTCGTGATTTTCTCATTGGTTTCGTGATTGTTTTTGTTATAGTCATTGTTGTCAAAGTTTTCTTATTGGGTGATGTCATGGATTTGTTTGTTATCGTTATTTTCATGGTTATTGATGTTATAGTTATCATGATTGTTGTTGTTATGTATGTTATGTATATCATAATAACTGAAGTGATTGTTGATAACATTGCCATTATCAAAGCTCCAAGTAAATATTGATATAATAATTTTGGTTATTTGGAATATGATCAGAATCCATATATTTAAACATATACTAAATCAAGTTATGTTGATGATTTCATTATTATGTTCGTGTTCCTTTTCATTTAAAAAAATATGTATATGATTTATAAATATCGTAAAAGAATCTTAAACGTTATTTTATTGCATATTTCGACGATTCAAGGATTTTTTCAAACATTATCTGAAAAATATGGCTACTTATAAGCTATTTCAGAAAATAATAAAATTTCGCCTACGTTCCCCAGAAAATTCAATTGCAGCAGCAATTTTGATTAAAAGTGTGAAAATTTATGTATTTTAGCTAAAACAATATGTTATACATACTGAAGTTGACGGATTATGTTTTTTTCTTAATCGAAAATGCATCTTTTATTAGTATTCAAACTTTCAACAATGGTGTACCATTCACAGTTTTCTTTATGTATGGTACACCATTGTTCCTAGTTACTAGCATACCATACCTAATGGAAGAATCAGAATGTTTTCTCTGCAGGTTTCCCTTATATCTATCAACATTCTTCTAAGTAGGTACACAAGAGCTCAAGTTTTGCAACTGGTCAGGGGAGCCTGTCTCTTCCAGTCACACGAAACAAAATTTGGAAACGACCTTTATAACATGGTTTATTGGGCGCCCACACCAGTATATTGTCTCGTGAAAATTGCCGAAGTGATGAAAACTGGAAGCCAGTCGTAAGACGCTCTTTTATTAATAAATGAAAATGGTTGAGAAAGCAAACTCAAATAATGCACAGAATGTTACCAAAAATAGCACCTTCTCATCGCTAAAGTAACAAAAAATAAAAATTATCGTGGATTTTTTCCAAGTTTCCCTTTTCATTTTTATTGTATTTAAAATTTTCTACAATCCTGTGACAAAAATATTTCACTTTGATATTTTAATAATCAAATTTGATAGAACTGACCAAAAAAAATGGCACCCTCAGCTCAAAATTTATACAAAATACTTGTCTTGATAACAGCACCATTTAGCGTTTGAAGCTGATCAGAGGAAACGTTGACTACCTATTACATGAGAAACAATTTGCTTTATAAAATTGGCAAATTGAAATTTACACTTCTCAAAGTGAGTGACAACCTGTTTTGATAAATCCAATAACTGAATAAATTCCAAACTTTTCAAATTTTTTAACTATATCAGTTAAATTTCAAATTTGTACTTATCTTAAACTTATGGAGATATTATCCTTGTCATACAATACATCCTCATTAATCTTATGAAGCATATCGGAAGAAGCGTGTTTCAATTATCAATTAAAAAATAAATATCAATAATTATTCAAAGAACGACAAATAGAGACCTTATGCCATCCAACGGTAACGTGGTCAAAATCTGAAGACTATAAAATTAGTTTTTCTCCAGTTATGGGAAGAATTTCAATGACTTCAAGTTTTATTTATTATATCATTACTTCAGCAAATGTGCAGAGGAATCTTAGTGCATACCATCCTGGCTGAATGATACAGTTAGTCAGTTTAAATATCTTTTTATGTACCTCATTCCCATCCTTTGGGTGGTAGTCAAAGAGATTACAGAGAATTATAATGGGTCCAGGGACTGGGTCACAAAATTTTGATAAGTGAACAAGTTACAAAGGTAATGAACCATTCACACGTCTACACTTGATTACAACTGCAATGAGTTATTAATGTAAATATTAGCTTCATTTATAGTGAGCAAAGTCAGGATATTTTTCCAGAATGGTTTGTAATATACCACTTTGACATATCTTGAACATTTCTGAGTGAGCACCATGGCTTGTAGTGTTTTAGAATCACACGTTAAAGTGCTGAAGGAGGTTCTACTTCTTCAGGAGGAAAATAGGAGGCTGAAGCTTCGTCTAGATGGGTTTGGGAGTGAGTGTGAGATGGTTGTAGCTGGTAAGGAGGAAAAAGTTACCAGCAGTGATTTGGAGAGTGGCAGCCGCTTTAATTGGCAAGTGGTTCACACTTCAGGAAGAAGGATGATAAGGAAGGTTAACAGAGAAAATGTGAAGGTAGGAAATAGATTCTCTGTTCTCCAGGACGAATGTACTTCGGTGGTTAGTGAGGTTAAAGGTACCACTGACTCTCCTGCTTATCATGGTAAGAATATTCTAAATTTGGGAGATTCTCAGGTAAGATATATGGACCATGCTTTTTGTAACAGAGTAAGGTCAGACAGAGGGTGTGCCTCCCAGATCAGCAGGTTGGATAGTATTATGTCAGGTAATGGGAACAAACCCATTATCTGTCTCAGTGCTGGTGGAAATGACATCGGGAAGGGCAGGAGACAGGTGCTGCTGGAGAAGTATAGGTCAGCCACAGGTGTAGTCAGGTCTAAGGGAGGGATCCCAGTCATATGTAGCATCTTGCCTAGAAGGGAAGTGGGCAATGAATGGATGTCTAGGGCAATTGGTACAAATTGCTGGCTAGACAGGTACTGCAGGGAACCGGCAATCCCATTCATTGATAACTGGAACATATTCTATGGCAAATGTGTTAGGTATGCATGGGATGGGATTCATCTCTCTGGGGCTGGAGTGGTTACATTAGCCAATTCGATTGAGGGGGTTATTGGTGACATGTCTAGGGCCTTAAACTGATAGATTATAGAGGTATGGGTGTTTGTGGGAAACAGTCAGGATGCAGTACTAGGGTTGAAAACAGCTGATATGACCAGGATACCTCAGGGATATGTTTAAAAGACAATATTCAAAATAAAGTTGCTCATAAAGGCAAAGCAATTGATCAACAAACAAAGAGAGATAGTAGAAGTCAATGAGTAACTAGCTCCCTTAAGGTTTACTATACAAATAGTAGGAGCCTAAGAAATACGATAGATGAGTTAAGATTACTTGCAAGTGCAGGTAAGATATATATATATTATTGCTGTAAGAGAGACCTGATTCAACTTGAAAGATAGATAAATGCCTTCTGAATGCAGCATAAAGGGCTATAAACTATTCCACACTGATAGGGTCAACAGGAAGGGTGGTGGAGTGGCGATGTATGCCAGAGATAATTTAAATTGTTGTGTTAGACGAAATATAAGGTTAAAAACATCGGACACAGAATCTGTTTGGCTACAGTATCTCGAAGGTCGTGAAAAGTTAATTTTGGGTGTGATTTATAGGCCCCCTAACCTTGATAGAGAGTGCAGTAAGCTGCTATGGGACGAAATTCATAAGGCATCTAGATGTGAAAATGTTGTGTTAATGGGCAATTTTAACTTTAGACAAATTGATTGAAACAATATGACAGGAAATCTTGAGTTTAGTGACTTTCTTGATATGGTTCAGGATTGCTTTTTTAAAACAGTTTGTGACAGAACCAACTAGAGGAAACTTTCTGCTTGACTTGGTTCTTGCCAACAATGAATCACTAGTTAATAATCTTGAGATTAATGATGAGCTTGGGGAAAGCGATCACATATTTAGTTTCAATATATCGTGGAATTACCCAGATACTGCAATCAAATCTCTGTCCCAGACTTCCGCTTCACTGATTTCATAGCACTGAGAAATTACCTGGGTAGGCTAAATTGGGATGACCTGACTGGATCAAGTAGCTGGTGTTGGTTGCCAATATGACGTGTTTCAGAGCATAGTTCTAGCTGCCCAGATAACTTTTGTTCCGAGTAGGGAAATAGATCTAACAATAATGATCCTAAATGCATGAACAATAGATTAAAACATATCATATATAGGCATATCAAAAGAAGGGATGGACAGTTAAGAAATCAGAATATTCAATTAAACAGAGAAATAAAAAAAATAAGAAAAGTAAAAAGGGATTATGTGGCTAAAGTTGCAAGGTATTCGAGATATACAAAAGTATGATTAGAGATAAGATTGGCCCACTTAAGAGTAACTCAGGTCAGATTACTGACAGTGATAATGGTATGTGTGAAATTTTCAATATTTACTTCTCAGTTTTTACTCAGTAAGATACTAGCGAAATTCCAGAAATAGTACATTATGTAGAACAGGATGATAATAAGCAATGCACGATTGGGGTAACTAGTGACATGATCCTCAGACAAATAGAGAAATTAAAACCTAACAAATCCCCAGGTCCTGATGAACTGTTTGCAAGGGTGTTAAAGGAATGTAAAGAGGAACTTAGCATACCTTTGGCTAATCTTTTTAACATATCACTACAAACTGGCATAGTGCCAGATTCGTGGAAAATGGCAAATGTAATACCTATTTACAAGGCAGGTGACAGGTCCTTGGCTTTAAACTATAAACCAATAAGCGTTACCTCCATAGTGAGAAGTTTTATGGAATCAATAATTGCCGAGGCAATTCCCAGAGTATTCACAGTGAGTCCTTTTTGTAGATGAATGGTTCAGAGAACCGACATGTTGATAAATTAGACACATGTGCAACTCTTGGGCATCTTTATTGAGGAAACGTTTCGCCACACAGTGGCTTCATCAGTCCATACGTATGGACTGATGAAGCCACTGTGTGGCGAAACGTTTCCTCAATAAAGATACCCAAGAGTTGCACATGTGTCTAATTTATCATACTGAGTCCTGTTCAGTCTTGACCTGGTCAGCCTCTTTGATCAGGAGTTATTAAAAATCCCGCAGCTAGCCCGCCGCACGCCCTGCCACGCCTACCATCCTCTCTTTAATAAAATTAAAACCTAGGCATCACACTGTAAACACCTAATGACACTAAAGTTAACTTATAACACTGCGCGCTTGACACATAATAACTCGACCATGCTCTTTGGAGAACCCTGATATAGATACTTGTTAATAGAGAAAAAGAAATTAATGTACATTTCCATGGCTTCCGTCACTCTTTAAATTATTCCTTCGTGATGAAGTATAAAATAACAAAAAGGATGAACCCTGAATGAAAATGCAGAATATTACTTTGGTATATACTATAAATGTTTAAGTAAATATTTTAAGTAAATAGTGAAACTGAATATGAATAATGAACTTAGATTTGGTCTATCTCTCAGTGCTCATTAAAATAACACGAGCGTAGATGAGTACGGCTATGGAGCCTCTTACAGTGTGTGAATAGTCTGACTAATTTTGTACTAGCCAAGCTTAGGCTTAGTTACATGGAAATAGCTTGGTAAAATATCTAGCCTAGACAGGACTCGCAGCAATAGTTTTAAGATGGAAAAATTCAGATTCAGGAAGGATATAGGAAAGCACTGGTTTGGTAAGACAGTTGTGGATGAGTGGAGCAACTCCCGAGTACCGTCATAGAAGCTAAAACGTTGTGTAGTTTTAGAAATAGGTTAGATGAACACATGAGCGGGTGTGAGTTGGACCTGACTAGCTTGTGCTACTAGGTCAGATGTCGTGCTCCTTCCTTAAGTGAATGTTACCTGACTTGGCTAGGTTGGGGCATTGGCTTGGGCTGGTGGAGGACTTGGACCTGCCTTGTATGGGTCAGTAGGCCTGCTGCAGTGTTCCTTCTTTCTTATGTTCTTATGTACCTGTGGCAGTTTTGCAGACCCACAGATTAAGATCAAACGAAGTACAAAGTATATGCTTAGCATTGGGGGTCACATTCTTAAACAATATGTGCTTAACTGTCCAAGAGGTATGGTATAACAACCTATGCGATATGCCAGGGTATAACTGAAAATAAGATACCACACACATATTAACTAAATTTGTTTGAAATAGGTAAGTGTACTGTTGATACAGAACCGAATGTATGTACTTCGGTTAAATCTATTGGGTCATCTACGCTTTTTAAGTATTTATTTATTTATTTATTTATAAATTTTAGCATACATACAGAGGTACAAAAAAATACAGGTAAGAGCAGCATGCCAAAGCCACTTATATGCATAGCATTACGGGCTGGCTTAAAATTAACGTTCACAGGTTGGGTATCTGTTCACAATAACCTAGCCGCTTAGACGGCAAAAAGCTAATTATAATCTAGTTTCATACAATGATCATATTTACACCAATTCAAACTACACCTGTTTTGGCACTATTAAATGTTACTCTGCAGCGGTTCTGAAGAGGTATTCTCTCGGTGTTCCGTGGCTTGGTGGCTAAAACTCTCGCTTCACGCGGAGAGGGTCTTGGGTTCGATTCCAGGCGAGGGTAGAAACATTGGGCGTGCTTCTTTACACCGGTTGTCTATGTTCACCCATCAGTAAAATGGGTACACGGGAGTTAGTGGACTGGTGTGGGTCGCGTCCTGGGACAAAACTAGCCTAATTTCCCAGAAATGCTCTGAGGGCATAACAAGCAGCTTTCTGTATAGTTGTATGTCACTGATGTCAGCTAGGCCTGTACACTTTGTATATGTACTTGTAGAAATAAAGATATTATTATTATTATTATTATTATTATTATTATCATTATTATTATTATTATTATTATTATTATTATCATTATTATTATTATTATTATTATTATTATTATTATTATTATTGTTATTATTATTTAATTAATTACCGACTGGCCTCCCAGCGCATCATCAAACAACTTACAATAAAGTTTACTCATATACATCTACAGAATGCAATGATGTTTCAAACCTTTCTCTAAGATGCGCCATCTTGGTGCATCTTAGAGAAAGTGCTTTCTCAAGTTACCACATATAGACATTAGTAACATTTTGGTTAAATAAGAACATAGGTTAAATAAGAATATAGGTAGTAGGTTGGTAGACAGCAACCACCCAGGGAAGTACTACCGTCCTGCCAGATGACTGTGAAACAAAAACCTGTAACTGTTTTGCATGATGGTAGGATTGCTGGTTTCTTTTTCTGTCTCATAAACACGCTAAGATAACAGGGATATCTTGCTACTCCTACTTACACTTTGGTCACACTTCACAGACACGCACATGCATATATATATATACATACATCTAGGTTTTTCTCCTTTTTCTAAATAGCTCTTGTTCTTTTTTATTTCTTCTATTGTCCATGGGGAAGTGGAAAAGAATCTTTCCTCCGTAAGCCATGCGTGTCGTATGAGGCGACTAAAATGCCGGGAGCAATGGGCTAGTAACCCCTTCTCCTGTATACAATTACTAAAAAAGAGAAGAAGAAAAACTTTATAAAACTGGGTTGCTTAAATGTGCGTGGATGTAGTGCGGATGACAAGAAACAGATGATTGCTGATGTTATGAATGAAAAGAAGTTGGATGTCCTGGCCCTAAGCGAAACAAAGCTGAAGGGGGTAGGAGAGTTTCAGTGGGGGGAAATAAATGGGATTAAATCTGGAGTATCTGAGAGAGTTAGAGCAAAGGAAGGGGTAGCAGTAATGTTAAATGATCAGTTATGGAAGGAGAAAAGAGAATATGAATGTGTAAATTCAAGAATTATGTGGATTAAAGTAAAGGTTGGATGCGAGAAGTGGGTCATAATAAGCGTGTATGCACCTGGAGAAGAGAGGAATGCAGAGGAGAGAGAGAGATTTTGGGAGATGTTAAGTGAATGTATAGGAGCCTTTGAACCAAGTGAGAGAGTAATTGTGGTAGGGGACTTGAATGCTAAAGTAGGAGAAACTTTTAGAGAGGGTGTGGTAGGTAAGTTTGGGGTGCCAGGTGTAAATGATAATGGGAGCCCTTTGATTGAACTTTGTATAGAAAGGGGTTTAGTTATAGGTAATACATATTTTAAGAAAAAGAGGATAAATAAGTATACACGATATGATGTAGGGCGAAATGACAGTAGTTTGTTGGATTATGTATTGGTAGATAAAAGACTGTTGAGTAGACTTCAGGATGTACATGTTTATAGAGGGGCCACAGATATATCAGATCACTTTCTAGTTGTAGCTACACTGAGAGTAAAAGGTAGATGGGATACAAGGAGAATAGAAGCATCAGGGAAGAGAGAGGTGAAGGTTTATAAACTAAAAGAGGAGGCAGTTAGGGTAAGATATAAACAGCTATTGGAGGATAGATGGGCTAATGAGAGCATAGGCAATGGGGTCGAAGAGGTATGGGGTAGGTTTAAAAATGTAGTGTTAGAGTGTTCAGCAGAAGTTTGTGGTTACAGGAAAGTGGGTGCAGGAGGGAAGAGGAGCGATTGGTGGAATGATGATGTAAAGAGAGTAGTAAGGGAGAAAAAGTTAGCATATGAGAAGTTTTTACAAAGTAGAAGTGATGCAAGGAGGGAAGAGTATATGGAGAAAAAGAGAGAAGTTAAGAGAGTGGTGAAGCAATGTAAAAAGAGAGCAAATGAGAGAGTGGGTGAGATGTTATCAACAAATTTTGTTGAAAATAAGAAAAAGTTTTGGAGTGAGATTAACAAGTTAAGAAAGCCTAGAGAACAAATGGATTTGTCAGTTAAAAATAGGAGAGGAGAGTTATTAAATGGAGAGTTAGAGGTATTGGGAAGATGGAAGGAATATTTTGAGGAATTGTTAAATGTTGATGAAGATAGGGAAGCTGTGATTTCGTGTATAGGGCAAGGAGGAATAACATCTTGTAGGAGTGAGGAAGAGCCAGTTGTGAGTGTGGGGGAAGTTCGTGAGGCAGTAGGTAAAATGAAAGGGGGTAAGGCAGCCGGGATTGATGGGATAAAGATAGAAATGTTAAAAGCAGGTGGGGATATAGTTTTGGAGGGGTTGGTGCAATTATTTAATAAATGTATGGAAGAGGGTAAGGTACCTAGGGATTGGCAGAGAGCATGCATAGTTCCTTTGTATAAAGGCAAAGGGGATAAAAGAGAGTGCAAAAATTATAGGGGGATAAGTCTGTTGAGTGTACCTGGTAAAGTGTATGGTAGAGTTATAATTGAAAGAATTAAGAGTAAGACGGAGAATAGGATAGCAGATGAACAAGGAGGCTTTAGGAAAGGTAGGGGGTGTGTGGACCAGGTGTTTACAGTGAAACATATAAGTGAACAGTATTTAGATAAGGCTAAAGAGGTCTTTGTGGCATTTATGGATTTGGAAAAGGCGTATGACAGGGTGGATAGGGGGGCAATGTGGCAGATGTTGCAAGTGTATGGTGTAGGAGGTAGGTTACTGAAAGCAGTGAAGAGTTTTTACGAGGATAGTGAGGCTCAAGTTAGAGTATGTAGGAAAGAGGGAAATTTTTTCCCAGTAAAAGTAGGCCTTAGACAAGGATGTGTGATGTCACCGTGGTTGTTTAATATATTTATAGATGGGGTTGTAAGAGAAGTAAATGCGAGGGTCTTGGCAAGAGGCGTGGAGTTAAAAGATAAAGAATCACACACAAAGTGGGAGTTGTCACAGCTGCTCTTTGCTGATGACACTGTGCTCTTGGGAGATTCTGAAGAGAAGTTGCAGAGATTGGTGGATGAATTTGGTAGGGTGTGCAAAAGAAGAAAATTAAAGGTGAATACAGGAAAGAGTAAGGTTATGAGGATAACAAAAAGATTAGGTGATGAAAGATTGAATATCAGATTGGAGGGAGAGAGTATGGAGGAGGTGAACGTATTCAGATATTTGGGAGTGGACGTGTCAGCGGATGGGTCTATGAAAGATGAGGTGAATCATAGAATTGATGAGGGAAAAAGAGTGAGTGGTGCACTTAGGAGTCTGTGGAGACAAAGAACTTTGTCCTTGGAGGCAAAGAGGGGAATGTATGAGAGTATAGTTTTACCAACGCTCTTATATGGGTGTGAAGCGTGGGTGATGAATGTTGCAGCGAGGAGAAGGCTGGAGGCAGTGGAGATGTCATGTCTGAGGGCAATGTGTGGTGTGAATATAATGCAGAGAATTCGTAGTTTGGAAGTTAGGAGGAGGTGCGGGATTACCAAAACTGTTGTCCAGAGGGCTGAGGAAGGGTTGTTGAGGTGGTTCGGACATGTAGAGAGAATGGAGCAAAACAGAATGACTTCAAGAGTGTATCAGTCTGTAGTGGAAGGAAGGCGGGGTAGGGGTCGGCCTAGGAAGGGTTGGAGGGAGGGGGTAAAGGAGGTTTTGTGTGCGAGGGGCTTGGACTTCCAGCAGGCATGCGTGAGCGTGTTTGATAGGAGTGAATGGAGACAAATGGTTTTTAATACTTGACGTGCTGTTGGAGTGTGAGCAAAGTAACATTTATGAAGGGATTCAGGGAAACCGGCAGGCCGGACTTGAGTCCTGGAGATGGGAAGTACAGTGCCTGCACTCTGAAGGAGGGGTGTTAATGTTGCAGTTTAAAAACTGTAGTGTAAAGCACCCTTCTGGCAAGACAGTGATGGAGTGAATGATGGTGAAAGTTTTTCTTTTTCGGGCCACCCTGCCTTGGTGGGAATCGGCCGGTGTGATAATAAAATAATAAAATAAAGAACATAAGAAAGAAGGAACACTGCAGCAGGCCTACTGGCCCATGCGGGGCAGGTCCATGTCTTAGACCATTGGCCCACCCAGTCAGGTCACCTCCACTTAAGGAAGGAGCACGGCATCTGACTCAGTAGCAACAGTAAGTCAGGTCCAACTCACACCCACCCACACTCACTCATGTATTTATCTAGCCTATTTTTAAAACTACACAACGTCTTGTGCCCCAGGATGCGACCCACAATAGTTGATTGGCATCCAGGTACCTAAATACTGCTAGATGAACAAGGGCAGTAAGTGTAAGGAAATATGCTCAACGTTTCCACCTGTGCCGACGATCGAACTACGAACACTCAGGAGCCGAGTGAGCTGTCATCTGAGCCACAAAATCTGGCTAGTCTTTCACTCGAAAGCCTCTGCCTTTGTTCCGGCATTTTTTTTTTTTTTTTGTCTGCTGTTAGAAAGTTGGAAGCTGACTCATTGTACCTAGCTGGGTTAAAGTCTGATTCATTTGTCTTCTTGTCCGTCACAGTGCTTTATTTATATGATGAAAAGACTAGAGATGACTTACCTGGTAGTTATGAAGGTTTTCCACAATGCATGAGAGTCTGGCATCACGACCCACAGACACTGTCACGTTCTGGATGGGCGACACAAACCTGGGCAGCGTGTCTGCTGCTCCATCTGTTAAAACAGAAGAGAAACCCGTGTAAACATACTATGGTCGCTGTTTCAAAAAAAAACTGAAGTTACGGTCATCAATTTTTATTTTTGTAATCAGTTAACGTTTTAATTGTTTGAAATCTACAAATTATTTCAATATATTATGAATAGTTGAATAATTTAGTTTATTAAAGACAATGCATTAAAACAAATAAAGATAAATAGATTTCATGTGTTTCTTTAAACTGCAAAGACAATATTAATGAAACTGGAAAAAGACACCTATGTACAGTTCAGGACATTTATTATAGGAAACGTTTCGCCACGAGTGGCTTCTTCAGTCCTAATACAGAGAAAACTAAGAAAACGTATATATGTTAGGTAAGACACATATGCAACAGTTAGACAACTTTATTCCGAAACGTTTCGCCTACACAGTAGGCTTCTTCAGTCGAATACAGAAAGTAGGCAGGAACAGTAGAGATGTGAAGACGATGTAATCAGTCCATCACCCTTAAAGTCGTAGAATTTGAGGTTGTCAGTCCCTCGGCCTGGAGAAGTTCAGTTCCTGACTATGGAACTGAACTTCTCCAGGCCGAGGGACTGACAACCTCAAATTCTACGACTTTAAGGGTGATGGACTGATTACATCGTCTTCACATCTCTACTGTTCCTGCCTACTTTCTGTATTCGACTGAAGAAGCCTACTGTGTAGGCGAAACGTTTCGGAATAAAGTTGTCTAACTGTTGCATATGTGTCTTACCTAACAACCTGTCGGTATTGTATACCATTTTGATGTTCAAACGTATATATATATAGTCCTGTATTAGGACTGAAGAAGCCACTCGTGGCGAAACGTTTCCTCTAATAAATGTCCTGAACCATACATAAGTGTCTTTTTCCACATCTTGTCGGTATCACCATACCATTTCCTCATTAATGAAACTCATTATTAATGGGAGTGATGGAGTTGAGGTAGAAAATTTTAACTAGTTTCCTGTGCGTCAGTAAAAGCGCAAAAATACGAAGTCTGCAGAGAGGTGGATATATAGGACCCAGTGATGACCATCTAATTGTGGTGTAAACGATAGTAACAATAAACTTCTGAAAAAAATAATATTAAAAAGATTTACCTTTTGATGGAGTGAACAGAGTTAAGTCTGAGGCTGCCACAGTGATAAACACTGTGTAAGAAAGGTATAAAATACAGACAATATGAAAGTTAAGACACATGTGCAACATCTGGATATCTTTATTGTAGACGTTTCGCCATCCAGTGGCTTTATCAATACAGATTCTAGGATATAATTGGAAGACAGTAGAACTATATACAAAAGATATACAATAAAGATATCCAGATGTTGCACATGTGTCTTAACTTTCACAGTGATAAACGCTGTTTCACTATTTACACTACTTACCTCCCCTTCTCCATTCTTTTCCTCGTCCTCATGTCTGACATAGACAGAGATATAAACAATAGTACCGTGTTTTCCTTTGCAGACGATACTAGAATTTGCATAAGAGTCATCTATCGTCATCCAGTGATGACACTGTTAATCTCCTAGCGAATATGAGCCAAACCACGGTACGGGTAGGATTTGAACCCATGGCGAATTACTCGTAAAACTCCAGGCCAGTGCTTAAGCCACTCAGCCAGCTGACTGCAATAAGATTAATCCAATTAGGCTTATTTATTAACCATAGAGAGGTTACCATGGACTCCACTGTGACCATGGGTTCATACCCCATCCGTTTCGTAATTTGCAAAGGTGTTATTACGATTTTTGTGAGTCATGACGGCGGCTTTGAAGAAACTTGAGCTAGAGTTCGCCTTTGCCACACTGGTAGTGACGATTGTGTTATTAAGATTTTGTGAGTCAGAATATACCAAGTCTTCCAATGGGCCGCAGAATACAATATTGTGCTCAATGTGGACAAATTTCAATTACTCCATTATGGAAAACATTATGATCCCTATCTTCTTTGCATAAATATTTCTCATAAAAGAGAAATATTTATGCAAAGAAGATAGGAATGATAGTGTCAGGGGATCTCACCTTTGAGAATCACAACAGTATTATTATGATATCTGCGAGAGAAATAAGAGAGACAAGATTGGAATACTGCTAAACTCTAACAGCCCTTTCAAGGCAGGTGAAATTGCAGTTTTATGGAATGAACAGAAAACCTTCACTGTGTGTATAAGTTCAGCCAAGCACCTTAATTACTGTCAACGTGTGATGTCCCTTAACCAACACTCCTTGAAAACGGCCGAGAAAGATACATCATAATTTACAAGGTCAAATTGCAACTCTGTACACAGGAATTACGTTCAAAGAAAGCAAGACTCAGGAGACTGTGCAAAATACCTCCTAATGAAAAGCAAGTGTGCCGTGAGTCCTTTTGAACAGCCTCCATTCTTATGTGAAGTGGATTACCAACAAACCCGGAGTTGTCTTCAAGAGGGAACTGTATAGATTCAAGAAATAAGTGCCTGACCAACAGGGCTGCTGTTCGTACATAGGACTGCGTACGGCAAGTGTTGGTATCTCTTAAATCTCCACTTTTTAAAACAGTGGTAATCCCGACTAGCTTAGAAATGGTTGTAAGTGGTTTGTTGATACCGACGTACCGACCGGTGACTGTTGAAACCACTCGAGGCGAAACAGTTCCTCTAACTAGATGTATTTAATTAAGTCGCTACGTGATCTATGAAAGGTGTTTTCAGTATTTCATGACCAAAGCCTCTTGGTATCTGACTGCACACGATTTAAATAATGTAAATCAGCTAATTATTTGCACTGAAAATTTGAAGTGAATCGGTAGAGTCATAAGCCATTATATGGAAACCTAATATCAGAATTTCTTAAATATAAATTACAAATCTCAAAATATATAGTTCAAATCAAACCTTTCATTAAGAAGACGAAGGGAATTTTTTTAGGAGTACATCGTGACTGTAACAGTTGGCAGCCTATCAAAAATACTCTGTACTACTCTCTAATCTATTCGTCCCCTCAAGGAAGGTTCCTTGATGTTGGCGAGGGGCTCTTGATTTAGGGAATTGGATCTGTGCTCCAGTTCCCTGAATTAAGCCTGAATGCCTTCCACATCCCCCCCCCCCAGGCGCTGTATAATCCTCCGGGTTTAGCGCTTCCCACTTGATTATAATAATAATAATAATCTAATCTATTCGTACATTGCTTATAGCAAATAACCTAAAGCCAATTAATAACATATTCAACTTACAAAACACTAATATCTTCTACTGTACATTTACTACGTAGAGGACACATTGAACAACCTTCAATCCTGCACTTGGTCTCTTCCCATAGAGCTACAACGAAACGTATAGACACAGTACAATAGAAAACAAGTACCTCTTTGATATACCAAATAAAGAACCTTAAAATATGGAACTCCAGGAACATGCAAAGTTCCTGCTTAATCCACAGAGATAAAGAAAGCCCATATTAAATCTAACATAAATTCCATAAAGATAAACTGGATTAATAAAGGCATCTCTCATCAGCAACAGTGTTTATCCCTGACATATTAGCATCCATACTGTTATTCTCTCTTCCAACAACGTAGCCTAAAAAAAATAATAAAAATATGTTCTTTATTACTGTGTTCTAAATACGTGATAACAAACTCTACTTCACTAATCATTCCAAATATTTTACAAAATTTATAAAAAAATATATATATATATAAACATATTTTATATTATAAGCATGTAATAAATCTAAACCATTTATGTTGTTTTAGCACTGAGAATATCTGTTATATATATTAGCTAAACTGTCACGTTTCCGTGGCCCAATTTGTATACCTTTCAAAATTAAAGTAACATTCGAAGGTAAGGTTTATAAAAACATTATATTTTTGGCAAGGTTATACTATGTAGATCAGAGAAGGTAGCATCGATACCATGCCCAGCTCGTCTAGGGTAGGGTAGGTGCCTGCGCCAGAGCTTGCAGCTCACAAGACTGTCATTCCCATTAGCCCTCTTGCGGCGGGGATGACCAGAGAGGCCTAGCTTCTCCCTACGAGCCCCGTGAGGGCGGGGAATGTGGCTAGGCTTGGGGACAGTTGGTCCCAACGATGTGGGGGTACTCGTGCTTCCTCCCATGCGAGACTTAGGTCTCAGAAACTCCCTAGATAGGGAGCCAAGGCCGGGCCGGGAGAATACCGGCGAATCAACAAGAAGAAGAATTGAAGGTAGGTGTGGAAAATACTGTATATATTTTCCAGAAATTCAGTATTTATATGTAAATAGATGGCCATACTGTATTTAATAATATTTATGTCATAGAAAACGGAAAGCCTGCGTCTGCGTAGAAGAAGACTCGCCATCTTGGTTTTGAATTGGATACAACGTTAATTTAATGGGAAGATTTTTTCGTGCTCTAGAGGTTAAAATTGGATTGACACCTCTCAAATAGGAGGCGAAATTGTTGGATGTGCATTCCTACATAATTTGAGTATCAGGCGACTGGACAACACAGCTCCAGGAACCTCAGATAAGTCTGTTTATGTTTAATTCTGGCCAGTAATTTCATAAATTTAGACAGTGAGGTTTTCTGGGTATAATACACATTAATCTCCAGTCAAATTGGTGAGTGATATTAAGATATATTTTCCTTGTTATGTATATGTGTATTTATATATAATAATTTTTTAATTTAATATACAGTCCACAAATTTATATATTTACCAGTATTCCTGGTGATGTATAATTCATTTAATTAATAGGTCCAGAGCAACTTGTGAATATGACAGTGGTAGGTATCGAAGGGGGACATTTTTGCGACCTAGGTGTCCCAAATTCCTACTTGTCTAACTGATAAATAATAATTATCTATGCTCATTTAGTGTTATGTACATAATTATACATACAGATAAATGCAATTTTCCACATTTAATTTGCCCGTTGGTCCTTCTTGAACAGGAGGTAATTAGTGAAGTCATTAATTAGTTAATTACTTAATAATTATATGTGAAATGACAGAAGGAGGTGGATGCTAAGTCCACAGATTTACTTAATGTGTAGTGGATTATAATTATTACAATATTAATTTGGATAAGTCAAGTTTGGCTAAAGATTATATTAATGTGTATAAGTGTATGTGTAATTGATAAGCCAAGTGTAGCTAATTATATTAATGTGTATAATATTAAATTTGCAAATCCACAGTGGCTAGAATTAATGTATTTGTACAATATTAATTTGATAAAACAATTCTGGCCAAGATTTATATCAGTGTATGTGTAATTGATAAGACAAATGTGGATAAAGATTATATTGTGTATAATATTAATTTTGCTATGCCAAATTCTGGCAAGGATTTATTAATTTGTGTAATATTAATTTTGATGAGCCAAGTTTGTATTAATGTGCATTTAAAATTTATATTATACATGTAATTGCTAAGCTCAAGTAGCTAGAATTTATTTAAAGGTAAGTTGTACTATTTACCTTTATAAAGTGCATAATTTAGTACATAATCAGTGTTATTAAGTTGAATTTAATACATTGCATCATGGCTGAAAATGAGGAAATTAATGTAGAAGACAAACATATGGAATATAGAGCAAAGAAAGCATCACTGCAAGCTAGAAAGGGTCATGTAACAAAAGCATACAATAAATGTTTGGAATTAATGAATCAAGAAACTGTGAATACTGATGGTTTAAAATTGTATTTAGATGCTTTAGATAATAGATATGATTCATACAAATTATATTACAACAAATATGAAGGAGATTTGTTAGTAAACTTTGTAGATGAGACTGAAGTAGATCTCATGATTAATCAGTATTATGAATTAGAAGAAAAGATTCTTTCTTGTAAAAGTCAGGCCTTGAATAAATTAAAATGTGTAAACCCGGCAGTTAATCAGTCTGCTCCAACAAATAATATGTCTTTGCCAAAACTCCCAGAATTATGTTTACCTGTGTTTAATCCTGGAGAAAACTGGAAGGAATTTTGGTCAATTTTTAAAGCAGCTGTGCATGACAGGAGTGACCTAGCCTGTGTAACTAAATTATTTTACCTCAAAGGGCAGGTAAGAGGAGATGCTCACATACTCATACAAGCCTTTCCCAATGTAAATGACTCTTACAAGGAAGCAGTTGACTTGTTGAAAGTCACTTATGGTAATATAGAACAAGGTAGGTTGGATCTAGTGAATATCATTATTAATTTAAAATCTCCAGATCATACTGACAAAGGTTTACAATAGTTTAGAGTTAAACTGGAGAGCACTCTCAAAACTTTAAGTAATAAATATAATCTGAAGGATTCAGACTGGTTAATGAGTGCCATGGTACAGAATAAATTAAACTATAAAACACTTGAATGACTCTCGAATAAATATCACAAGGGTTATTTTGGTCTGGAGGAAATAAGACTAGGTCTACAAGAATTGCTTGTGGAGTTGCAGACCAGCCAACTAACTCATTATGCAACACATAATAACTCTGAGGTATCTGTCAAGTTTCATAAAGGGAAAAATTATCCTAATGTTAATAATCAAAATTCATTTCCTAAAAGAAGTTACATAGGGGCATATCAAGGAGCAGGAATCAAAAATAATGATTATCCACAAGGTAAGAAGAATAAGTACCCTCCTAAGAGTAGCCCAGTTAATAAGAAACCAGTCAAAGAAAGGAGAAATTGTCTCTTCTGTAAGGGTACTCATTTTTCTAAGAATTGCAATGCATACAATTCATGGAATGATAAAGTTGAAAGATTGGAGGAACTTGACAGATGTATCAGATGTTTAGGTAATCACAATGTAAAGGATTGTTATGCCAAATTAAACTTCTGTTATCAATGTCACAAAGGAAGACACCATATAGTCATGTGTAAAGGTCTATATGATAATGTTGATAATGATAATGTTGACAATCCTGACACAACAGTAGCTAATGTAAAAATTGCTGCTAATGTTAATAATGATGGTTTTGCTGAA
This sequence comes from Cherax quadricarinatus, assembly GCF_038502225.1. Classification (NCBI taxonomy): domain Eukaryota; kingdom Metazoa; phylum Arthropoda; class Malacostraca; order Decapoda; family Parastacidae; genus Cherax; species Cherax quadricarinatus. The sequence continues at coordinate 3,524,369 of NC_091295.1, forward strand.
GTAGCCTTACCTGTGTTAAAGGTAAAAATTGATGATAAAAGGCATTAATAAAAAATGTAACTGCATTATTAGACCAAGGATCCCAGCGTACTTTCATTAAACGTAAATGTCTTGATGGTATGAAAGTACAGATGGGAGATCCCACAACTTTAAAATTATCTGGTTTTCTCTCGAATAAAAGGGCTCAATTGTATGACACTGTTTATGTAACTGTCAGGTTGGGCAATGAGAAAAACCGTGTTAATGCAGTAATTGTAGACAGACTTCCAGAGAAATTATCTACAGTAGGGCTTAGTAAAGCTACAGAAAGACTTTCACATAATGTAAATTTAGCACCTTCTGGTGTAAGTGATGGTTCTGTAGGCCCAATAAATATTTTGATAGGTAGTGACTATTATGCCTCCTTTGTAAAGGGTATGGTAAAGAAATGTGGTGTCACCCTTTTGAAGATTGCAGGAGGTCATGTAATGTATGGTAGGATTCCTCGTAATAATAATTCTTGACTAGAGGAAACTACGAATACCATAACTGTGTGTCTTACTCATGAAGTCGTGCCCCAGTATAATTCTTCCATAGAGGATGGTGTTGAGCCAGTGCATCAATTGTGGGAATTAGACAGCATTGGAATAAATGTAAATGAAGAAAGTCCAGACGATTCTTTTACTCAGGAGCAATACCTGAGAGATGTAAAATTTGAATCTGGACAATACTGGGTACGACTTCCGTGGAGACTGAACCATCCAGAATTGCCCACTAATTACAGAATGGCATATGGACAATTAAAGGCTCAGCTCCGCGAACTGAGTAAGACACCAGAATTGTTAACTGCCTATAATGATATAATTGCTGAGCAGTTAATTAATAAACTTATAGAAGAGGTACCTCCTGAGCAAGCCAAAATTTATGGTCACTATTTGCCACATCACGGAATGAAGAAGGATTCTAAGAACACTCCTCTGAGAATTGTTTAATTGTAGTGCCAGAAGTAACAAAAATGTACCTAGTTTAAATGACTGATGACAGGTCCGTCGTTGACGGAAAAATTAGGAGATATCTTATTAAATTTCAGGGTAAAGAATTATGCCTTTACGGCTGACATAAGTAAAGCTTTCCTAAGAGTGGGTTTACAAGAGGCTGACCGGGATTGTACCCGCTTCTTATGGCCTGAGAATCCTATTGACCCACTTAGCCCTCTGAAAACCTTTCGCTTTAGGAGCGTATTATTTGGTGCTACATCCAGTCCGTTCCTACTTCAAGCGACGATAAATGCACACCTTAAGCGTACAGGAAGTTCGGTGAGTAAAGTATTGAGCAAACAATTTTATGTGGACAATTTCCTGGGTGTGACGTCAACTGAAGAGGAACTGTTAATGACTTACGGAGAGGCTAATAAAATAATGCAAAGTGCAAATATGCCTCTGAGGGAATGGAATAGTAATTCGTCCAAATTAAAGGACAAAATAAGTAAAGATTACCTTGGAGATGAAGTGCCAAAATGTAGTAATGTATTGGGTTTAACTTGGGATACTGAGAGAGATTTGTTAATGTTGAAACCTAATAATTACAGTATGCCCAATAAATTAACTAAGAGAGTTTTGCTTGCTGAAGTTTCCAAATGTTTTAATCCACTAGGTTTAGTGTCACCCCTTACTATAAGAGGGAAATTATTAATTCAGGAAGCATGGAAACTTAAATGTGCTTGGGATGAGGTTCTACCTGAGGAATTCATTAACAGGTGGGATGAATTAATTGGTGATTATCAAAAAATTCCAATATTGGAGTTCCCACTCCAGGTGGCCAATCCAAATGGGAAAAATGTACTCCACATTTTTTGTGATGCTTCAAAGTTGGCATATGGAGCAGTTGCTTACCTTCAATGTAATAGTGTTATTTCTCTTGTTATGTCTAAGGCTAAAGTGTCTCCAATTAAATCACTTACCTTACCTCAGTTGGAATTAACAGCCATTTATGTAGGTGTCAAATTAGCTAATTATATAAGAAATAAGTTGCAGGAGATAAATATTAGCGACACTGTAATTTGGTCTGACAATTATGTATCCTTACAATGGATTCGTAATGGAAATAGTAAAATTGTGTACGTACAAAACAGAGTCGCTGAAATTAATCAGATGCAAGAGAAGTATAATAGTTTGGGTCAGCATATGTTAACATTTAATCATATACCTGGTGAGGAGAATCCAGCTGATTTCTTGTCTCGAGGTTTACCTTATGCTAAATTTGTAAATGCTGTATCATGGTTTAAAGGACCGAGCTGGTTGGTAAATAAAGCTAATTGGCCTGTACATAAGGTGTATATTGCTCCTGTTGAAATTACTGTGACCACAGCTCCAATATTTTGTCCTTCCTTAGCCATTGATATAAATAGGTATTCTTCTAATCAATGTAACTAAGTTGGTGTTTAAATTTCTAAACAAAATGAATATTTCATATAAGTTTTCACATCCTCTTGAATATTGGATAAAGAGGGTACAAGAAGAAATCTATGGAAATGAGATTAAATTGATGATGGAAAGAAAAATTGTGAAAGGTTCCATAATAGAGAAATTGGGGCTGTATTTAGAGAATAATGTAATTAGGTGCAGAGGTAGGTTACAAAATGCTGAATTGGGTGATTATGCTAAACACCCTATCTTACTGCCCAAAACTCATCATCTAACAAATTTAATTGTTCTAAATGCCCATAAATATGTAATGCATGGTGGGGTACATGATACCTTAAATTGTATTAGGGAAACTTTCTGGATTCCACAAGGGCGGCAAAGCGTAAAAAGGGTGATTAAATCTTGTGTAATATGTCGCCGTGTGGATGCCAGATCCTATATGTACCCAGGTCCGCCACCATTGCGAAATGAGCAATTTGGGTCGTTTAGCAACGAACTCCGCCCGGCCGCAGTGTGGAAAATACTGTATATATTTTCCAGAAATTCAGTATTTATATGTAAATAGATGGCCATACTGTATTTATGTCATAATATTTATGTCATAGAAAACGGAAAGCCTGCGTCTGCGTAGAAGGAGACTCGCCATCTTGGTTTTGAATAGGATACAACGTTAATTTAATGGGAAGATTTTTCGTGCTCTAGAGGTTAAAATTGGATTCACACCTCTCAAATAGGAGGCGAAATTGTTGGATGTGCATTCCTACATAATTTGAGTATCAGGCGACTGGACAACACAGCTCCAGGAACCTCAGATAAGTCTGTTTATGTTTAATTCTGGCCAGTAATTTCATAAATTTAGACAGTGAGGTTTTCTGGGTATAATACACATTAATCTCCAGTCAAATTGGTGAGTGATATTAAGATATATTTTCCTTCTGTTATGTAATTGTGTTTATATATAATTATTTTTAATATACAGTCCACAAATTTATATATTTACCAGCATTCCTGGTGATGTATATTTCATTTATAATTAATAGGTCCAGAGCAACTTGTGGATATGACAGTGGTAGGTATCGAAGGGGGGCATTTTTTGCGACCTAGGTGTCCCAAATTCCTACTTGTCTAACTGATAAATAATAGTTATCATTGTTCATTTACTGTTATGTACATAATTATACATTCAGATAAATGCAATTTTCCACAGTAGGTAAAGTGTACTGGTAGGGTTGTTTGCTGCTTACAGTGTGCTTGTCAATAAAATATATAGTGAACTAACGTACAGTGGCAGAGATATTTAGTATTTTTGTAATAACTTTTTGGAAAAAAAAATAAATTGTATTATGTTTTTTTCAAATTTAGTTCATCTTTACATATATTAAAGATGCTAAAAACTATTACTATAATTAATGCTTAGGGAGTTATTAACATCCTACTCTACACAATTTTGTGTAGACTAAGATATTAGGAGAGTATCACACTCTTGACCCCAGTTTCTTCTTCAGTCTAAATAGTTACAACTGACCATAATTTTTAAAGGGGTGGACCGGTAAGCCAGAGGAAGGCCTCGGTCAGATGACCAAAAGCTCCAATAGCGGGTCATCATCTAAGACCCGCATCAGGAGACACTTGTGCTATTTCCTGACGAACCTTACCTAACCTTGTTTCTTGAGTCATTGTGAACTGAGGCAGCATAAGAGGAACATGTGATAGTCTTCGCTCGTGAAGAATGAAACCCACAATGATGATGATATCTTGAACGAGTTCCTTTATAAAAAAAAATAGAAAATTTGTGTAAATTCTGTTAATAATCAATTGCATGAAGCATCTGATAAAAAAAATATGTTTATTATAACAATAAATAGAAAGATATGAAGTTTAAACTAAGTGAATCAAAGCTAAGACGTGAGCAAAGCTAAGACGTGAGCAAAGCTAAGACGTGAGCAAAGCTAACAAGGGATGACTTAGTGGTACATTGGTCTTAGATGTTTCGGGATTTTCCTGGTACTATTAGGTGATGAAGATAGCAGAGTCCACCAGGATAACCAGCTTACGATCGGGTTGAAATTCTGGTCCAGACAGATGTTCATACTATATTCCTACTAAGTAAAGCAAGTGAGGTGGAGGTTAGAAGAGTCGGCTGGGATATCAGAATCGTAACTGCAGTCAACGATTGGATTGGATGCAGACTGCTCCTCGTAGTGCGCAGATTGGACTGACCTTACGCCAATCCGACGATTGAGAAAATAGAGGTTACCAGAGGACACAGGTTATGGCAAAGAGACACATGAGTAGCCGGATTAAACCCTTCAACTTAACAAAATGAGCAACACCGACAACTATTTACCGAGATGAAAGTCAGGAGTAGAGCGATAATACGGGTGTCCCCGTAGCTGGATCGCTATCACACCCAACCCACACACTAAGGTCCGGCGGTCGATCTTCGGTATGGCTGGAAACATTACTATGTTCGTCTTTGCAGATGGCACCCGAGTGTGCATGACAGTGGCCTCCATTGAAGACACTGCAAAGCTCCAGGCGGACATCAACCAAATCTTTAAATGGGCTGCAGAAAACTGTATGAAGGTCAATGATGAGAAATTTCAACTACTCCGATATGGTAAACGTGAAGGAATTAAAATTTCATTGGAGTATAAAACAAATTCCAACCACACAATAGAGCGAAAACCTAACGTCAAAGACCTGGGAGTGATCATGTCGGAAAATCTCATCTTTAAGGACCATAACATTGTATCAGTCGCATCTTCTAGAAAAATGACAGGATGGATAATGAGAACCTTTAAAACCAGGGATCCAAGCCCATGATGACACTCTTCAGGTCGCTTGTTCTATCTAGGCTGGAATATCACTGCACACTAACAGCACCTTTCAAAGCAGGTGAAATTGCTGACCTAGAAAATGTACAAAGAACCTTCACGGCGCGCATAACGGACATAAAACACCTCAATTACTGGGAATGCTTGAATTTTTTCAATCCGTACTTCTTAGAACGCATATACACTTGGAAAATCCTAGAGGGATTGTACCAAACTTGCACACAAAAATCACTCACTACGAGTGAGTGATTTTTGTGTGCAGCATCCCACCAATGAAAAGCAGGGATGCTACTTGCATGTTAAAAAACAACACAGTAGGTGTTAGGGGCCCAAGACTATTCAACTGCTTCCCAGCATACATAATGGAGATTACCGATGGACCCCTGGCTGTCTTCAAGTAGGCACTGGACAAGCACCTAAAGTCAGTATCTGACCAGCCAGGCTGTGGTTCGTACGTTGGATTGCATGCGGCCAGCAGTAACAGCCTGGTTGATCATGCCCTGATCCTCCATGAGGCCTGGTCACAGACCGGGCCGCAGGGGCGTTGAACCCCGGAACTCTCTCCAGGTAAACTCCAAGTAAACCTATCAATAAAATAGGTACCTGGGTGGTAGTCAACCGGTGAGGGTCGTATCCTGGAACAAAATCGACATAATTTCCCTGAAATGCTCTGCATAACAAGCGGCTTTCTATATAGTAGTATGTCACTGAAGTCAACTAGTCCTGTCTACCTTGTACATGTACTTGTAAAAATAAAGATTATTACTAATATTACCGGCTTACCATGGCTAGTAGGTAAACTCCAGTGGTTCTCTTCTGGTATGGCAGGAGGTGCTCATGGTCAGAGCCCCGAGTAGATTTTGACAGTGAGATAACAGCTCCTTTATCCTTAAAATTCATGTACAAAATATCTATTCCTCACATCGTTCTGGGTTTCAACACCTTTATATCTGCCAGGATGGAGTAAATAGAATAAATGTGAGTCTTGAAACTTGATTCGATTTTACTATGAATATTAGTTGGGGGTTATGTAAATAAGATACATTTATAATTAACAGAAGAATATAAGTAGAGGATACTCTGTGTCTGTGGTCGAGAGATCGCAGCGATATTATGAGTTCCTTCTTAGACTCAGTGATTTAATACCCTCAATTAAATTTGCAACAGAGCACGAAGTATATAACAGATTGCGTTTTCTGGATGTTCTGATCCATCGTGTTGACAGGAAAGTTAAATTTACAGTATACAGGAAGTCAACTAATGTGTTTTCATAAATTCACTATTATTCCAATCCTGAATCTTGGGTTAAATGAGTGAGAGCTTTTCGTATTTTAGCACGGAATATTTTGATGATGAAATTAATAAGATATTCACCATAGCTACTAAACTGAGATTTTCCAAATAATTTTTTTATTAAGACATCGGCCGGCTCCCACCAAGGCAGGGTGACCCGAAAAAGAAAAACTTTCATCATCATTCACTCCATCACTGTCTTACCAAAGGCGCACTTACACTACAGTTATAAAACTGCAACATTGTCACCCTTCCTAAACTGACATTCCTAGGAATTTTGTTGAGAAGACATTGGCAACCAAGAAGACTTTTTACAGGACTGAACCTAGAGAAGCACCTTCCCAGAAAAAATATAATGGTTTTATTTTACAATGAAAATATGGTCAGCCTGCATGATGTATTAAAAAAGGCTCAATATGAATGTTGTCTTCAAGAACATTGGGTGGCGTTTACAAAGTCCCATGCACACTATGCGCTTTTTCGTTTGCCAGACAGATAAACCACTTCAGCAACCAGCCCAACATCAGTATGGCATGTACAAACTCGTCAGCTATTTAGTACAATCAATTGTGCACAGTCTTAAGCAAGGATGCTATACAAAATCCCCAGATTGTCCATCACGTTGAGCGCATCTTGTGCAAGGATGCTATACAAAATCTCTAGATTTCTAATTATTCACGGGTCCTCATGAGGATTTGGTAATGTTAGACAAGTCTTCTCCACACCTGTCCTTCATGTTTCACTCAACGGGATCCCGTCCCTCTAGTTCATACCATGTTATACCATGGGACTCTGGTGGCCTGGTGGTTAACGCTCTCGGTTCACACGGCGAGGGCCTGGGTTCGATTCCCAGCCAGAGTAGAAACATTGGACGTGTTTCTTTCCACCTGTTGTCTATGTTCCCCATCAGTAAAATGGGTACCTGGGTGTTAGTCGACTGGTGTGGGTCGCATCCTGGGACACTGACCTAATTTGCCCGAAATGCCTCCGGAGCATAACAAGGGACTTTCTATATAGTAATATGTCATTGTAATCAGCTAGGACTGTATACCCTGTACATGTACTTGTAGTAAAATAAAGATATTATTATTATTATTATTATTATGATGTATAACATGTCTAATTGGTGCAGGGAAGACTATACCTTTGTTAGCGCTCATTTTCTCTGGTTGCATTTGGAGGGTAGACTATGATAGACTGTTCCACACTTTTCGCCCGTCGGAGGTTGTGTTCCGCCTATGGTAGTGCCATATATGGGTAATTCCATAGCATTAGCAAGTTTGTGTAGGCCATGCATATGAGTATAGTTGCATAGTGCATACGAGTACAGTTATACAAGTTTATGCTACTACAACTTATTGTATATGTCATTTTCTTAGGATAGCCTAGTGAAGGCAGGTAGAGAGATTTATCACCTCTGGTGTCCTAGTGTGAAGAAACAGTGCAACTCTCATGGAACAGGATAGATAATAAAATTAAATATGTTGGTAAACATGTTGGCCAATTCTGAAACATTCTAATGTAGAACACCTTAGGTTGCCAACTAGTTAATCTGATTCGTTCAATAATGCGATGCTACATAAAGCTTCAGTTTGGGGACGCATCAACCACGCAGGTAAAATGATTCCATATGGCAATACATCAGTTAGTATTGATTAGATGCGGTTTCTGGGCTGAATTCTTCGTTTCCATAAAATTCTGTAATTTGCTCTCTGTGCACCTCTGACGTCACTCCACCTCCCCTAACCCCGGAAGGCTGTGAGGGGACGGTTGGGGAAGGTATGTCGGTTAGTGGTGCTCGCTCACTCTATGATATGGGCTGCAACTGATACCTTCTGCAATTCCTCAGAGAATTTCCCCTCCTACCTGTTGCCATCTTCCAACATTGCATAGCTCCTGGCGATGCACAAGAGTGTTAAAGATCTTGAGCTAAAGATTTCCAATCCATGTGATTTTTCTGCATACTTAAAAATATATGTCATTTATCAAACTGTGGCAGGCCAGGATTCGACCCCACGACACATTGTCCCACCTCAGGAGACAACACAACGTATGTGTCACCCTATCCACTATGCCATCGATCCTACAAACAACAAGAGCCTAGCGAACTAGACTTGTTTTATGTTTAGTTGGATTAGGCTAAATTAAATTGCGCTTGTTACAATAAGGTTAGGTAAGTTTTCTAAGGCTCTCTTGGTACAAAATTACTAATTTTTACATTAGCATAATTAAAAAAATATATCTATAAAGGTATAAGAAATATTGTGACCACGAACGAGTGGTATTGATCAATAACAACATTGCACTAGCCAAGGATTCGAACCCATGCTACTTTGGCCTGCCTCATGGTGGGCGAAAACACATGACGCCCTTATCCACTGAACCATAAGTTTCTTAAAAGTAGGGCATCCGGCGAAACTAGGCATCCAGTCCACTGTATATATATATATATATATATATATATATATATATATATATATATATATATATATATATATATATATATATATATATATATATATATATATATATATGTTTTTATTTTTATATATGTAGGTGACTGGGGAAGTTTGGGCCAGAAAACACGAAAATGATGGATAGGAAATAAGAAACAAAGACCGAACATTCACGTTCATGTAGATGTAAACGTTACCAACAAGAAATTTACATTCATGCAGAAGAACATGTTACCAAGAGAACAATACACTGACATTATGTGTTAAAATAGCAAGGCAGTCAGTAGAGTCACATTAATGTAGATGTAAACTTTATAAACATTCACGAGAAACTTTATAAACATTCACGAGAAACTTCATAAACATTCACGAGAAACTTTATAAACATTCACGAGAAACTTCATAAACATTCACGAGAAACTTCATAAACATTCACGAGAAACTTCATAAACATTCACGAGAAACTTCATAAACATTCACGAGAAACTTTATAAACATTCACGAGAAACTTTACAAACATTCACGAGAAACTTCATAAACATTCACGAGAAACTTCATAAACATTCACGAGAAACTTCATAAACATTCACGAGAAACTTTATAAACATTCACGAGAAACTTTACAAACATTCACGAGAAACTTCATAAACATTCACGAGAAACTTCATAAACATTCACGAGAAACTTCATAAACATTCACGAGAAACTTCATAAACATTCACGAGAAACTTTATAAACATTCACGAGAAACTTTACAAACATTCACGAGAAACTTCATAAACATTCACGAGAAACTTCATAAACATTCACGAGAAACTTCATAAACATTCACGAGAAACTTCATAAACATTCACGAGAAACTTTATAAACATTCACGAGAAACTTTATAAACATTCACGAGAAACTTTATAAACATTCACGAGAAACTTTATAAACATTCACGAGAAACTTTATAAGCATTCACGAGAAACTTTATAAACATTCACGAGAAACTTTATAAACATTCACGAGAAACTTTATAAACATTCACGAGAAACTTTATAAACATTCACGAGAAACTTTATAAACATTCACGAGAAACTTTATAAACATTCACGAGAAACTTTATAAACATTCACGAGAAACTTTATAAACATTCACGAGAAACTTCATAAACATTCACGAGAAACTACTACATAAGCGTTACCAGCAAGACGCAACACTGAAAAGCATGAAGATGGAAACTTCAATAAGCGAGAGTGTTCTCACCAGAGTATAACCAAGCACACCAAACAGGGAAGAAGAAACAACAAATATTGAGAATAAAAGTGAAACTCTGCATTGACATTGTGAGTGTAGAGAGTCGGTCAAGTATGAGTTTCAAGGAGTGTCAGGTGGTGGTATTGGCAATCATGACGATGTATCCGGAGCAGTGATCATCAAAGGCATGAGGAGGATACACAGGTAGTGTGATCTGTCTTGCTTCCTGGCCTCATCACCAGAGAAATGTGGGGAGGTGTTATTAAGAGAGTACATAGTATATGTAGGAAGCTGTTGAGAGAAAATAGAATATGTGGGATGACGAGGGTGTACCTAGTGCACGAAGGGAGGTGGAGGATGTTAAGACAGACCATATCACATGTGAGATAAAGGTGTGTTGATTAAGGCTGAGGGCATTGAGTGTCTACATGTGAATATATTTATATAATAATGCATCCACGAACAAGTGGTTTTTAAGCAAATAACAACTGTACTGTTTAAGCCTCGAACCCTCGAACTTTAAGACGCCACCCGGATAGCCTGTTAAAAACTAGAAACGCCCTAAGCCACTGGACCACCAATCTCATATACAAAAATAATCTAGTAAGCACTAGACGCCCCTTTTGATGCGGAGACATAAGTGTTTGTGGCAATCTAAGGTCTAATTTCATTCTCCTCTCGTTTCGAATACCA